>NC_052132.2:33425564-33735767 GCF_016086655.4 Lepeophtheirus salmonis | reverse complement strand
CAAATCCCACTCGTAACAGCTGCTTGTAGCTGTTCTCATAAAACGTCATGACAGCTAAACTACTCGCCTTCAAGACATTCTGATAATTGTCAAGGTTTCTATGATGATTTTCGGGGTTTTTTTTTTTTAACATTCTCAAAATTGTATTAATAAATTTTGCCACATTATATCGACAAATCAAGATTATGGAAAAGTTTTCTTTCATTTTTGCCTTTGAAATGTATTGATGGTTTTAGTCATGCTGAAAGACTATTCAGCATCCACATTAAAGGATGGAGCAAATATAAAGTTGCCATGATCTTCAAGAGTCTTATTAAATAGAGGCATCTCATCATGACGTCACCTGATTCCAACTTTTTGCATATATAGAAGGATTTAACAATTTGGGGTAAACATATTAATGATATGTTGCAACATTCTAGGTGGATTTTTCAATAGTTAAATTAGTACATAATTTCTCCTTCCTTTAATTGGCTATAGCCGTAATCTTGTTCAATCACATATCCGATTATTACATCTTATATATAATTTTACCTCCAAATGAGAGCTTAATGAAGGAGTGATATTGCAGGTGGTTTTTTTCTAGAAAAATATCATCAAAGAATCATCAAAAACTGTTGTATAATCATATACGGACTAATATATAATATACGTGATGAATACGTAAAAGATGTAAGTACTAGAGTTGGGTTCCAATCTGGAAATCCTAGCTCGGTATGGACTGGTCTAATTTAAAGATTCGGTATGGACCGGTCGCATTTAAAAGTTCGATCTCGTTCGGTCCCAAAAAAAATCGGTCAAGACCGATTTTACAGATAAATTGTGAATAACATGACGTCATATGTTTTTTCAGGTAAAATTACGTTATACGAAGTTTAAACAGAGATAGCTGGGATTAAGTTTGATCCCGCCGTCTCTAGTATGTATACAGTATTTGCTCTAGAACTTTTGAGATTCTTTTGAAAAAAAATGAATGACAGATGATCTAGAAAAAAAAGGTATCTCATAATATATGAGATCGAAAAAATCTGTCCATAAAGTGAGACTGAAAAAAATTTGTCTACAAATTGAGACCGAAAAAGTTCAATCCACGGTCTGATACCGCGGTCTGGACCGAAAAATCGGTCCAAATTGGTCTAGAAAAAATTACGTAAGACCGAGCTGAAAAAAAAATTCGGTGCTGGACCGAGACTCAACACTAATAAGTACTATCAAAATAATAAATTATTTATACCCGTATACATCATCTCTAAAAATTATATTGATTACACAGGTGAACATTTAGGGTGGGGTGGGGTGGGGGTGGAATTTTGTACAAATAAATTGAAGACAATAATCAAATTTAGCACTGTGCGCAGAATCCAAAGCGGATTTCAATTTTTCTCTCAGTCATCTGATTTCTGAATTATCTGGGGTTATTCTAATTCGGGACTATTATCGTTCAGAGTCCTTTTTTACACTTAAAACAATTCCCAAATTAAAAATAATATTAATAAAACTTATGTAAAAGGGTTTTTATTGATTCTGTATCTTGTTCCGAACTCGATATATTCGCATGTTTAAGCTGAAAAATGATGAAAAACTACACTCTTCTTTAGACCCTTATAACTTATTCATAATACGTAGTGATGAGGAAATCATAGTACATAATATATATAAAATATCCAATATCGAATTTAAAAATAGATCTACCTAAAAAAATATGTATCTCCAAAGATCTTTGTTCCATTTTGTATTTTTTAAGTGATCCCATTTTTTATGGGGGTGCACTAGCAAATAGTCAATATTATCATCATATTTTTTCCATATTTCAATACCAATTTTATGACGTCATGCCTCCTAAAAGAAATATTGAGGCAATCGAAGGAAGAGACTGCTAACTTGATCGTCCATCTCTAGAGATGTTCAAATTCGGATTTCGAATTCCACGAGGGACAACTCTTGGATAATTCATCCAAGAGAAACTACCAAACATCATTCCTAACCCCCTTCCTAGGGAATGAGGAACCAGGATTAAAACAATAAAGCGATCCAATCACAATGAGTAGAGAATATTAATATTTCAAAAATGGGATATTTCAAAAAATATAAAATTCTTGAATTCATTTGAACAAAAAGAGAGTTACCCTGTATATCAGCTTGAGATGTTTTATCGGATATGACTTGATGAGAGAGGGAGTACTTTACTCATTAGAGCACTTCATGGATGAGCCTTAGCTACACACGCTCGCTGCTACATTCAAAACGCATGTGAGATTTTATTTGAAAAACTAGATTGTTTTTTTTTAATCAATATGTATTTTTGGTAGACATACTTTCAGAAAGAAAAACCAACAAATTTTTCTTTATTAATATAGATGTGTCGACCTCTTTATGTACATATGTACCCGGTATTACCCTCTATACAAATGAAGGATAATCAATCATATGTGTATGTTACCGACAGTATTTACAAATAGACATTATATAGAATAACTAGGTTAAGTATACATATAATGCCCGATGATGTCATGCAAACTGTATAATAAATTATTTTTTTAAATACTTTTCTTAGGTACTCTATGTTAAACCTAGATATTATTATAATGACCAGTAACTGTTTAGGAAAAGTATTGAATATTGACAAGATGGAATTTGAAAACATTACTATGAATTAAGTATTTGAAATAATAGACCTTAAAAATAGATATTATTTTCAGAAAAAAATGATAGCAAAACTGAAACTGAAAATGGAAAATCTGGAACGGAACTACTTATCATACGAATCAGTCTTCGAATCTTGCGCAACCCAAAGCTCAAAATGAAATGTCCTCCTACATCACAACTAAATCCAAACTTAAATTATCTGAGGTAGACTTTGGGTTTTCGGAAAAACCGATTGCACTTTTATCTGATATTTCTGGTTCCACTCCGCGCCTGCGTCCTTGAAACGGTCCTGTATTTGATATTATTAACTCGTTATCACATACATCAGCTCGTTCATCCATTAAACTTATACCAAAAAATATGTTTGGAATTGTAAGAATAAATTAATTAAACTTTGGGGGTCGTGAACGTATTAAATGTGAAATGTAAAAAGTCGACCGATATACTAAATCAACACCCATTAAAATTCCCATTCTGGTTTCACATTTCTCTTACCGGGCCGTGCAGAATTATTTACTGATTTTTGTTCAGAACATATCGCGGACAATTATGACATTTCGAATGACTTGAGAAACAATTTATTCATACATTTTTAGAATAATAAAATAGTTTGTGATCAAATTTAATCAATGTAGCCACCATTTGACTCAATGACACTGGCCAGGCGACGTCTGAAGCTACCACAGACTTGCTGGATGTAATCGGCGTCCATGGAGGCCCAGGCCTTGTTGACAGCAGCCTTTAAGGCATTTATGGTCTTGTGTCGTCTTTTGCAGGCCTTGGTCTCCACGTGCGCCTAGATAGAGAAGTCTAGTGGGTTCAGATCTGGGCTCTGAGGGGACCAGTAGTCCTTGGGCCAAAAGTTCATGTTGTCCTTGAGCCACTCCTGAGCTTTCTTGGAAGCGTGGGCGGGTGCTCCATCTTGTTGAAACCCCCAAGGAGAGTTGCCGACTATGGATTTGATCCACGGAAGGACTTTGGACGCCAGAATCTTCACATAATCCTCCGTTGTTAATCTGTCGCCAGTGGGGAACCATACCGGCTTGATGGCCTTCCCGTTGGAGGCCACGAGACCCAACATCATCACCGAAGCAGGGTGCTTTTTTGTTGCCACATAGCGGTGCTTATCTTGCACATCTCCAAAGCTCACAACACGGTCGTTTTGCCTGTTGAAAATAGGATCGACCGTAAAAGTTTTCTCATCTGAAAAAATGATGATGCGTCCAGATGAGCTTTTGATATCATTCAAGATTTTCTTGGCATGCTCAAGTCTGACTTCTAGCTGACGTTCAGTTAGCAGAGGGCGTTCAGTACGCCTCAGGCACTTTCCTCCAGCCCTTGTCAATGCCCTTGAAACAGTTGATGTCGACTTTCCCATCTTTCTGGTCATGTCGGCAATAGACCTGTTGGGAGTCCTCTTGAACACTGCCTTTACTTGCCTTGTTGAGACAGTGGGCTTCCTGCCAGCCCCAGGGGAATGCTTGAGATCACCCCAGCCTCCAAGCGCTTGGAAACGTTGTAAATTGTCTTCATTGAGGCCCCAACCTGTTCCTTAATGTTGTTATGAGGCACTCCCGCTCGGAAGAGGGCTGCAATTTCGATCCTCTTTGTTTCCTGATTGGGTCTCACGTGTGGAAGTTGTTACGCTCTCACAGGAAGGATTTTTGTTTATTTTAACAGTAACAATACGAAACAATCAGATTGGTTACTACCAAACCTCTTAAAAAGTATATTTACATCATCGGTAATTAATTTTGTAGGGCCCAGTATATTCATACCGATCTAGTGGGGCCACTTCTCTCCTCTCATGGTTTTACCCATCTTTTAAAGATAATATATTATTTTTCTCGTCGGTCAGAAGCTATTCTTATCTCTGACACATACACGAATACAAGTGGACCAAAATTGTACTTACATTGGATATCATGATTTGACGTTCCAGTGAAAATAAACTCCGACAAAGGGCCTCAGTTCTCTTCTCAACTCTAGCAACAAGTAGATATCTCTCTAACCTATAAATTAACCCACACCACGTCATATCATGCACATGTCTCAACGTTACTTACTCATCCCATTGTCCATCATTCATCACGTCAAATCAATTACGTATCATCAAAGATTCGAACCTCTCTATTTGTTTTCGTTCGCTGTGTGCCTTCCCTCAAAGACCTACAGTCTCCTTATGAAGGCCATGTTAAAGTCAGATAAAAATTGCAACTTTCCCCGGATTTCTCCGAGTATAACATATCTCCATCGACCGATTAAAGCCTGGAATAGTTCCAGATGACGCTAAAACAGCTCTTCTTTTTCCCCAATGAAAAACCAAAAAATCCTTAATCCCTACCACAGAATTTCCTCGATGAGAAATTTTATACAGAGCGTGGAAACGATAAATGTATGTGCATGACTTACTAGCAAATTGATGAGCGGAAGTTTTAAAAGTCAAAGAAACCTTAGAAGCTCACCATTTCATATACATAATAACGAAGGAAAAAAAAGTAAAATTGTCCGGTGTCCTTTATAAAAACATTGATGAAGGATATAAATAGCATAGAACAATAGAAATATTTTTGTACTCAATAGATATATACATATGCTCGGACAAGCTTGTAAAACACTTTTTCTTGAAAAAAGATTTATTTTCGTCATTTAATCTTCAAAATAATTCTTTAATTAAGCTCAACACCGGAAGAAAACCACAAATCCTCATCTTTATCTGAACTGAAAGAAAAAATAGATTTGAACAGTGTTTCAAACACTATTTGGCTTGGAAAATAAGCTCAATTTTTGTTCACAACTAAGATCTATGTAGATATAATACAATTTACATAACTCAGTGAAAACATTAATTATGTCTTGTTTTATATAATGTTAGTAAAAATCCAATAATAAAAAATCTTTATTATACAATAACTATCAAACACAACCAACAGGAAGTTTCAAACATATATTTTAGTTTTGAAAAATTCTATTATTAAAGTGAAAGTTTATAACAGAATCAGAAGCTATTAAGCTAATTTTTAAATTCTATAAATTTAAATAATTTTACACTTGACTCAATCAAGTGTCTTTTCTATTCTTTAAAAATTGTAAATCATTGTAAATAGTATCTACCCAATTTTAAACTGTTCATACATTTTTACAGGATCTCCAATCAAAGAACTAGTTTGATTATTTTAGTTTATTTTAAATTTATAGATCAAATTTGAAGGTTTCTATGAAAAAAGAGATTCACCTTCTTGTAATGAGTTCATAAATGTTTTAATATTTTCGTAGTCAAAATATGAAAACAATATATGTAATTGAAGATATAATATGAAGTATTCAAAGTTATATTGATATTATTCATGGATTGACGCAGGAAATACAAAATGACGAGATTTAGTTTATAGCAGAACAGTTGAAGCTAGCCCCTTATGAGACAAATCGCTGTCTATATTCTTCTAATATAATATTATATCAGTGTTTTTTCTTTAGCAAACAATTTCAACTGTGATCCTATTTTTTGACATCAGTAAGCTTATACTAACATTGATAACTCTTCCTCAACCCCTTAGCGTGCTTGATATTTAAGATATCGTAGATATATGGTGTAGTGACTAGTATATTCATTGGTTAACCCCTCGTATTATGTAAACTATAAAAAAAATTGTGTTTTATTAATCCTGGAGTTAGAAAGGGACAATCAGAAACAATCAAAATTAATTTTTCAGACTATCAATTCCTAAAAAATACTGCGGATTTTCATCACACTTCATACTCTAACAGTGTTTGAACAAACTAACTAAACATTAAGAGTCGGCAAGATGGCGTAATATCCTGAGTCATGTAAACAAACAACGCTCATATCTTATTCAACTTTACGTAATATCTGAATAAAAATTCTATAAGGTTTTCAATTAGATATCGTTCACCATTAATTAAATATATAATAATGTAGACAAATTCCCCTAAAGGGGTCTCTTTTAAAAACAAAACTCAACTCCTATCAGGATCCTTTTTCCTCTTTCAAATCAAAAAACTTGTAGGGCTCCCAAATACAGTTATATAATAATTCAATATCATATTTTTAATAATGGGTATGATGCAGTAACAAAACAGTTGAAACAATTAAAATAGTTGTATGATATAATAATAATCCGTGGGATTAGTATTGATGTATGTGAGTAGTTCGTAGAGAATGAAACTTACTACTCCATTCTAACAAGAGGATAATCCTTTAGATTTATGCAGAGTGCAAATGTGTAATAAATATTTTTCCGATTTAGTAAGACAAATAATTTTAAAAATGGGTAAATCTGTTTTATATTCTTTATTTACGAACAATAAAGCTTTGTTTTCGCAAGTGAGAACAAATTCTGAGGAAAAAGACAATATAATATCTGTATATGTTTGCTCTGAGGTGTCTGCAGAATTATATATATACAGAGTGCGACAGGGAAATTTTTCCACGATCAAGAAGCAAAACCCAAACCTTAATAATGTTTTATTAGAAAAATATACTGAAAAATGTTATTGGAAAAACTTTTAGCAATCAATCTTGGCAAAAATTACACATTATGGCCGCCTCCACACGAAGTTGGAAATTGGCGCAGGTTGCCACGATATAATCGGCAGTCATGTTGCCCCATTGCTTCTGGATGCTAGCCTTGAGCTCCTGCACATTTATACGTGATGTCTTCCCAACCTTGCTCTCTAAAACTCTCCACACACTAAAGTCGAGGGGATTGAGATCAGGAAAGGAAAAGAGCTAGAAGGTCTTGTCTCAGGAATAAGCAAAGTGTTAATTGCAGAAGGTCTGTGCCTTCAAAGCCGTACGGCTGGGTGTACCGTCTTTGAGCCACAAGGAAGGGGTGGGCACAAAAGCAAGGAAAATGCTATCTTCATCACTGGTACCTAATGTGTATGTGAAAACTAAAGGTTTGGACCATACTGTTTATACTATAACGTCTCCGACACTTATTAATCAAATTACCCTTGGTCATTATTGATCTATTATTGTGGTGGGCAATAGTGTACCTTCTCCAATTGTTTGTTTCAGAATGAGGATTTTAATTATGCCGGTGTCCTTATTTAGAAAGTACTCACAAACTCCAACTTTGGATCCTTTTAAGGACTATCTAAAGCGGCGGATAATTCAAAGAAACATTAATTGAGGAATCTCATAAGAATTTTTTTTTGTTAATGTCTGCAGATAAATGGTTTATGTATAGAGAATTTACTAGAACTCTTGAAGTGTGAGCCAAATTTTATAGACACAAGTGAGGGGACTACCTTTTATGCAGAATATTATAAACCATAGACCACTTTTGTCTGGGATTGTTTCATATTATATTATGCATATATGAAAGTTAAAATTTGGCAGAAGAATACCTTCGGATGTAAACTTGATAAGGATGATTTTTCAATGGTATTTTAGCAAAAAAAAAAACCAACCATTTTGTTTTATACGATGAGAAACGGGTAGGTAAATATTGCAAAACATTTTATTCATGTTTTTTTAAATAGATTATTTGATGAATGTAAAGAATTGTATTATGGTTTAACTTTGGAGCTCTTGTTTTTAGTGTGGCTCTCTACCGATCTCATTTTTTTATGTAGTTGTGTAATAATAACTTTTTTAACTGAATGAATATCACAAATAAATTTGAAAAAATAAAAAAATCCTGTCCAGGTTACAATTACGTAGAAAAGCCCTCTCCGGTTTCAAGGGCAAGTTTTATTCACGAATAATTATGGATATGCAATGGCTGGCATTAATAAAGAGTGAATAAAGTATCTTGAGATTGCTATCATTGAGGCATGGACTCAGAGTCGAGGCCTTGATACAGGCTGGCGAAGAACATAGTAAATAAACTTTGCTTAAAAATTGTGATATCCAAATGAAATAAATAATTATCAGTATTAAAAGCGTAGATTATCAGATCAGACATTTTTTGTAATAGACTGTATAATTAAAAAGACTTGTAGGGGGTCTGCATGGGGCGGGCTGGAGATGCTCCTTCACCCCCCAAAAAAAAAAATAAGGAATTTTGACTTTTTACTAGAAAATGTAATATTTGAAAAAAATATATATATAGATATAACATTTTTCAATTAAATTTTCTGTAAATATATAAGAATTTTTTTGAATTTTTCTCCAAAAAATTTATTTTTTTTGGTGAAAAGATATGGACTTTTCATTTTTTTGACAAAAATTTCATTTTTTGAGAAAAACTATTGATTTTTGATTTTTTTTTAAATTTCTTATTTGCAAATCAATTATTGAAATTTTTTTCCAAAATAATTAATATTTGGAAATTATTTTTTTAGAATATTTTTCCCCAAAATTTATTTTTTTGTGAATAGTTGTGGATTTTTGAAATTTTTGTCCAAAAAATCTAATATTTCATTTTTTATTCAAAAAAGTTTAATTTTCTGTCTATATTTGAAATTTAATTATTGACATTTTTTCCAAAACAAGTAAATTTTGGATTCTTTTTTTTTTTAATTTCAAAAACCCAGACCTCCCCAAAGATATAATCTTGCGAACGCACCTGACTTGTTAGTTTTTTTTGGTTAAAAGTTATAGAATATGTACTATGTACATGGTTCATTATAAAAAGTTCAAATGAATGCCATAAGGCACAAATACTTAATAGTTTCAATGGACAAAGCACTCCATGAAGGTGTGGTTGCCTCTTTAGTGATTCATGATAAATTTGATTTTTTTTTTTTTTGGAAAGGGTGGTAGATTTCATATTTAATTTAAAAGGGGTGGAGAAATAGTCGAGTAGTCAAAATAACGTACCTACGATTTATAGAGAGTCTTTAATACTGGGTGCGGTGAAAAAATATTTACACTTTCAATCTGTATTTCAGCAACCAGTTGTAATAGGGTATGTCAATAAAAAAATTAACTAATATGCTTTCTTGTCTAACCTAATCATCGATGTAGCCCCCTTGGCAGCAATGATGGGTTCCAGGCAGCCAAAGAAGGCCTTGCCCCCATTGCGAATGTAGTCCTCAGACATGGCATCCCATTGCTGGTTGAAGGCGTCTATGAGGTTCTTTATATATGGGTGACGGGTTACGCAGGCCTTCTGGTACTGCCTGGTTTCGTGGCCACATTTTCTTTAGCCAGCAGGGCAAGTTGTCATACAACCACTTCTTGACATTTTTGAACATGTGTGCAGGCGCACCATCCTGCTGGAACACCCCATTCATGTCCGGGTAGTTGGTCTGGATCCATGGTATCAAACTCTCCTCCAAGGTCTGCACGTAGTAACCCCCCTGTGAGCTTGTAAGCGACTGGTAACCAGATGAGGGGAATGTCCTTGTCATCTGAGGCTACCAACCCCAGGAATATGATAGATGTAGGGTGCTTTGTGGTAGTCCTGAGAGACTCATCAACGTCCCGAAAGGACAAATACCCATTATTTTGGCGGTTTCTCACGGCGTCCACCGTTCTTCTTATCAATGAAGATCACAATCTGATTGGTCTTCTTTAGGTCATTCAACAGAGGCATTCAACGTTATTATGAGGGGACTCTCCACCCTCATAAAGCTTTTTACCCTTCGCCTCTTTGTTGGACCTACGAACGGTTCGATCCAAAAAGCCAATGTCCTTGGCGTGCTCTTACATCGACTTCAAAGGATCGGCCTGGGCACCCTCCTGGACTTCTTTCAGATTTAATTTCATTTGACTACCGGACCCAATCTTCCTGTCCACCGTCTGCGACTTCATAACCGGATAGACGATGCCCTGTAGATCCCCAACTGCTTTTTAATCTCCGTTGGTTTCTTACCATCATCCAAAAGTTTGATAACGGAAATGTGTTGGTCACGTTCAGATGGCATTTTCTCGGCTTCTAACACAGAAAGATTTAGTTTTTTTTTTAGTATTTGATTGGAACAATTTTACGGGATTCACAAGAACCTTGATTTATGTAGCAAAAACAAAGTGTATAGATTTTTCTGCCGCACTTGGTATAGCATTCAAATACTTTTTCCATTTATTGTTTATGAACAAAAATAATATTAAGACAAGGGTATTGTTATTTATTTATTATTAAAAAAGATCACAAAAATATAATTTTCTATTAATATTAAATTAAATATTTTTATTATTATGAGGTATTTTTTTGATGAATATCAAAAATAACCTGAATTAAGTTACATTTTAGTTTAAGTTATCATTTATTTCCTTTTCAAAGAGCCTGTTTATTTCTGTTGCTTAAGTCCCCAATTTAAATAGTCCGGCTTGGTAGCGGCAATATATTCATCAACAAGGGTTTGCACCACCTCACGCGAGTCATCCATTTCATCCAAGCTATCACGAAACATTTCCTCTTTACGAAACTGTCAAACAATATAATCATGTATACATATATAAGCATATTTGTTATGTTCGTTTTATAGTATCGATCCTCAATCAAGAGTGTCCGCAAGGAGTGGGCTGGAGGGTCTGTAGCCCCCCAAACTAAGGAATTTTTGCTTAATTTTTAGAGAAAAAAAAATCCATTGTGGCAAACAATGCAGCGGATCGAAAGTTTAATTCTTAGTGAAAAACTATGGATTTTTGATTTTTTTTTCCAAAAAATTTAATAGATATAATTTTAATTCTGAATTTCTTTCGAAAAAAATTTATCTTTTAAATTTTTATTAAAAAATGAAATATTTGAAATTTTTTTCAAAAAAAAATTAATATTTAAAATTTAATTTCTGAATTTTTTTTCGGAATAATTTAATTTTTCAAATTTTTCTCATAAAAATTTTAATTTTTGTGAATAGATATGGATTTTTAAATTTTTTTCCTGAAAATTTAACATCTAAAATTAAATTTTGATTACAGTTTCAACTTTTTTTCTAAAAAATTTAATTTTTGGTGAATTACTACGATTTTTGAAATTTTTTTCTAAAAAATATAATATATAAATTTGAATTTACATTTTTTTTTTGAAAAAATTTAATTTTTCGTATTGAAAAAAATATTTCATTTTTTGTGAATAGCTATTGATTTTTTAAATTATTCTTCCAAAAAATTCAATATTTTAAAAAGTTAAATTGTCAAATTTTTTTCCAAAATATTAAATTTTTTGTGAATAGCTATCGTTTTCAAAAAAATACCAAAAAACCAAGCCCCTCCCCCCCCCAAAAAAAAATCATGTACCCTCCAGAAGAAATCGTCTAAAGTAAAATACCTCATATTGAATTAGTTACCTCAAACTTGAAGTATCTATATACTAAAGGATAAATATTAAGTATTACTACTCTTTTCAAAATTGATGACGTCATTTAGCAACGTTAATTTATTTTTCCGAGACAAATATTCCACCCGAGTCGAACAAGTTCTTAAAACTTAGGACCGATACATCCCAATGGTATAATAATATATAAATACCTGATCAATAAACGCCTCCCGCTTCCTCAGTTTATCATAGTCCCGAAGAGCCCTTTGGAAGAGTGTGGAAATGGAAGTATGATTGGCCAACATGAGACCCGACACACGATGTGTCGTAGAGACATAGGGAGACTTTCGAGAGAGAGCCACTTGTATACTTGCAGGGCCCCATGGAATAAAGGATGCGAGCTTTCGTTCACGTATACGTTGAAGAGACTTGTGCACCTATAATGGATGAAAAATGTAGAGCTTAAAAAAACTTCTTTTAGTATGCAAAAACATAAACAGGTAGTCCTAACAAGGAGAGAGCTCTTTGCTTTGCTAAAAATACGTCAGGGGGCTACAGAATAAATGTAATACTATATATTGCAAAAAAGAGGAGAAGAGAGTTTTTTGCAAGTGGTGTAGAGGGGAGTATGAAAAGTAGACAAATATATTTTCAACAGGAGTGAAGAACACGCCAAGAATTACTTTTTGCAAACTGGGCGTACATACATATTATAGTTCAGATACACACGACACTTACAAAAGAGAAGGAGAGGGAGAATAAATTAAAAAAGGAGTGCGAAACTCCTTACATCAATTCGTACTATTTATAGTTTACAGATCCAAACACATGTATTTAGCACAACGCGCCCGCAGTGCGAACGCACATACAGTAAAATTTATTTATTTCCACACGGTTGGCGGGTATGATGATCAATCAGTCTTACTAATCACGTCACTAAACCAATAATACCCACCGTCAGCTGCCGATTCACTCAACTCACTTGAATCCTCAGGGCATTTTCATAATTTATTCTTTTTGATAAATAAACCTATAATAATAAGTCATTCTCTGTTTCCAAAAGGACAGGTATACAACTTCTTGTGACCCCTCCTCGTTTATAAAATATATAAATTGGGCATTTGATTATTTCTATGAACAAATTTTGGGTATCATACTCAAATACAAATGTATAGCTACTCTTTAAATAAAATATTACTAAGCAATATTATACAAACAGAATCAAATCAAATACTTTATAAATTTAAATAACAAACTGTAATTCATTTTAAGAATGCCCAATGAATAAAAGACAGTGAAGGTCTGAGATTATATAAGATATAAATGTCAGTTGGTGTAATTGACTAATTTGGCTAACTACTAGATGATGTCTGTCCTTTTCTTCTGTTGCTTGTCGGAGGAAAAGTTGCCTGATATAATAAACGACGTGTAAAATATCCCTAGCTTTAAAATTAAAATGGTTAGAATGCGTTTAAAAAGTTGCAATTTTGAGCCAAAAAGGCTCATACTTTCATATGTACATCAAATGCCAGTAGTATACAATAAATGATATACTTGCCATTTTGCAAATATATATATTTATTTAAATACCCTCCAGGGGATGACAAAACCAAAACCCCTGTCAACAAAATAATAACCTCAAAAACAAAACAACTAAATATTTAATAACTGATTCATATTAAAAATATAATATGAAGCACACATCAATTATAATCAGTGCGGGTTTGATTGAGGGCGGAACTCAAGGTAAAGATAATTGTGCAAACCCCTTTTATTCCATTTGAATTTAATTTATAATCTTTTTTTTTATTTTTTTTCTAAAGAAAATAATTACAAACATCGTCTTTTGACAAAATATAATATATATGTTGCTGTTTTTTCAAATGATCTTTTTTCTTAGAAATGACATTAATTTATGAAAATCTACATTATTTTGCATCATCAAGTGGAGTCTGTGGCAAATGATTGTCTAGAGCTAGAGTTGTAGAAAATATGCTCTATCGGTATGCTATAAAAAAACATATTAAAATATGACATGGTGACTGATCATTTGATTAATGTTAGGGAGGAGATCAGTTGAGCTGTCATTATGTTAACATTAAATCAGTTGCAAGGAGCTGTGAGATGAAGATAATAAGCTTAAATATCACTACGTATATAGCAAGGTAGTAGGGAGGCATGACTCATTTTTCCATCCTCAGTTCCACTCCGAGTCCAATAGGGACCTACACTTATAATTTCCCTACAAATCATCAGCATTAAGCTTCGTCATTCGTGAACTCAGACACTCGTCATTATCTTGTCAGTAATGGGTGCAGCATAATTATTTCTGTCAAATACTTTTAAAAAAAACACCTAAATCTTCCTAAATGTCTTAGAAGCCGAGAAAATGCATTCTGAGCGTGACCAACGAATTTCTGTGGGTGCACTTTTGGACCTTGGCAAGAAACCAACGGCGATGACCATATTACCACGGGACCAAAACAACTACCCAGACATTAACTTGGTGTTCTGGCAGGATGGTACACCTGCACACGTGTCCAAAAAGCCCAGAAGAGGTTGGCAAACAACTTGTCTTTCTGGCCAAAGAAAATTTGGCCCCTACTCAAAAAAAAAAAAAACGAAAATCAACATGGTAAGCCTGAGAATTTGAAAAATGGTTTGAAGGAGAGTATCTACATTCAGCTGTGACAAGCATAACTTCTGTTTGGATCCTCCAATCTACTCTGAGTCCAACTAAGGACTCACAATTACAACTCCACAACAAATCAACAAGGTTACTCTCCGTATTTTATGAGTACATCCAGATGTTCAATCAGGGTTAGACTATAATTGGATCTATTTAGGAACGGAAGTTCATTACTCAGGAGTTAAATACTAGTAACAACTGCTAAGGAAAGAAAAATTCATTCTCCAGACTACCAATTCAAAAAAAAAAAACTCACACGATTTACATCACTGTTGATAATCCTGAGGATTTAAAGAATGTTTTAAAGGAGAGCAGCTTAGCTTTTATGACTTTTTATTTGATCCGCTGCGAGTAGGTCTGAAAAAAGGAAGTAAACACAAATCCAACACCGTATCAAGAGCTTTGGAAAATAAAAACCCCTGTTCAGGTTGAAATATTACAACTCTAGAATCTGAAAATACGTGTACATGTAAAAAACGTTCCATTAGCCTTCGTTAGAAGACCCAATTAATGTTAAAATAAGAATAAAAGGAAGAATCGCAAACATACGGCTGACATCTGCAAAAGACACGCAGTGCTTGAGACTAAATATATGACATACATACATGTAATTCACCCTTTCTTATGTATGTAAGTACTACATACATTTAAAAATATATTTTTTGGTGATTATGTATGTATTTATAAATACGAATATTTATTTACTAATACATTCATATGTATCTATATTCAAAGAGACGTCTTTGAAGTATATATTTACACAAAAATGCTTCCTTTGGAATACTTTTTTTTTGTATCTATAACTGAATAGAAATAAACCATTGTATGAAATATGGTTTATAAGTCTATTGTCTTAAATAGAGTTCTATCTAAAGACACATATTAACAATTCACAATCAATAGGCTATTTAATTGTTCTCTTTCTATATATAGATGTTCTGTTATAGCTATCGTTTGTATAAGTCAATTGTAGAAATGACAATTTCTTCGTCTTAAAATACATTATTTTTTTAAAACATTCTAATGCCCAACAATTCATTGATACTATCATTTTCATTTTCATCTATAAAAATTACACAGTCAATATGTATTTACGAGGCACATAACTGTGGACATTTGAGCTTTAAAGTGTACCACATCATATAGAGTCTTTCAAGTATATCCGGACAATCTTTAACTACATCCTGAACAATAAAGAAAGCTATTAACTAGGTGATTTCAATTTTAAAGGTAGAGGTTGAGCGTTAACTTCAAGTTAGTTCCGCCAAATTTGATTTAAAATAATTATTTACGAGGAACACCATCGTCGTGCATCAAGAAGATGCTCGAATATTCAATGAGAGCAATCTACGACGTCTACTGGAAGAAGGAGGGGGTATATTAGAGAAAAGCCCACAAGTCCTGAAGTGATAAAAACGCACTCCCAGTCACTATATCATAGGGCTGAAACGGTCCGTGAAGGCATCTCTATGGACTCCAATTAACCTTCTTGCCAAAAAGCGCCAAGTAAGCTGTGTAACAGTCTCCAGGGCCATATATACTGACGTGAGGATGAAGTCGTACCACCACTACAAAAGACAAATCCTGACAGACAAAATGAGGGCCATCCGGGCTGCCCACAGAAGAAAATTGCTGAACGATTTGAAGTCCCAAGGTAATTGAATCATATTTTATTCGGATGAGAAACAATGTGGACTGTCGACAACATCCATTGGCCTAGGAGAGAGCTAATATCCCGCAAGTCTTACCCTCTATCTTCTTTGATTCAAAAGAGAGGGTGGGTGCAGACAAGCACTGTGAGCTCCTGGCACTCTAAGTCCCACGATAGGAATCCCATGGATTTCTTCGTTTAGGAGGAGTTAGAGAGGAAAGCCTTTGCCAATTCACATAGCAACATCGACTCTTTGAAGGCCTCCATCATCAAGTCCTGGGACAAAGCTTCCCCGCAGGTCGTGGTCAATCCCTACAAATCCTTTAGGCCACGGACTGAGCAAATGATTGGCTTGCACAATGAATGATTTAATTGTATTATTAGAATTTGTAGGTAGAATTTCAAAACTCTCCTTAGCCTTATTAATGAGAATGCAGTTAAAGGTGGCCGGATTTAACTGAACGACCCTGTACTCATATTTTAGTACAAAATTACATTATTAATATGTCAATTCGGTCGTGGATCGAGTTTCAACACTAATATTTACATATATTGTAGATGACAAGTCAGAGCAAAAAAAAAAAAAAAAAAACTCCACAAACACAGTCAAAGTTTAAGGTCATGATCCTATAAAGAACTAATAATAAAATAAGTCTAGAATATAACTTTTTTTTAATACATATATTTACTTTTGTAAAAGACTTTATAAATAGAAATTGAGACTCATGTTCAGAAGAAATGACTATTATAAATTTGATGCACATCACAGTTTTTTGCATCAATTGCAAAAAGAAGTATAGAAAACATATCTCGGGAATCAATCATCTGATTGCAAAGAAAGAAAGGAATTTGCATGAAAAAATCTACATTAAAACTTCTTCAAATTCTGAGGTGGTGGGGTGAAAAATTGCCTTATTTTAAGGAGGGATTATATTTAGAATGACTCTTTATCATATATATATATATATAAGGAGAGTGGTAACTTTGAGATAATAGACTTGAAACATACAATTTGCACACTCAAAGTACCTATATACCTACCTATATTCTGTAGATTGAAGAAGTTGCAATAAAAAAATAAGATGGATCATTGTATGTAATATGAAGAAGAATTTAAGGATAATTGTGTATATCATGCAATGATTGAATATCCATTAGATCATCGATACGCTAATTTTGTAGTTTATGACTAATACTAATTGATATATATATATTCTACGACACATTAGATAATTAATTATCCAAGGGTCCATTCCTAAGTACATGACGACACAATAAATGTGTAATTAAATGATAGCATCAGTAGGTAAATTATTCGTAATTGAGTACCTGGTGTCATAATTAGATATGTAAGACATATTGAAATGTACGAATTACAATTTGTGGGGGTGAGAGGCAAATTGTCATATTTCATATATTTACTCCACATAATCTAGCTTGGAAACTCTATTCTTTCATAATGAAACCGGCAATTCCCGGAGTTATTAGACTTCGACAAACATTAAAACTTCACTTTAATAATATACCAAGGGGTCCATTAAACACTTTGAATTTTACACTTCTACAAAATATTATTCATCAATTAACAGTATAATTTTCTACAAAACTAATAATATAAATAGATGTGTGTCGAGCGTTTTTAAATCATTAATGTAGCCACCCTCAGCTGCAATGATGGCTTCCAGGCGGTGGTCAAAGCCCTGGTACCCGCTGCGGATGTGGTCCTCTGTGACGACGTCCCAGAACTGGCTGACAGTGACTTTGAGGGTCTCGCTGTTTGGATGATGTACACTGCAGGTCACCCCCTCAACAATTATCTAAAGGATGTACTCAAGGGGAGTTGGGATCAGGGCTGTAGCAGGGTCAGAAAAGAGTTCAAAAGACTTATTTAAAAGATTCTTTAGTTTCTTTCAATGTTGGTGTGAAAAAGGGCGTCTCTGCCCTTACAATGCTCATTCCACCCACTTTTTGATAGCTTTCTGGGCATTTTGGTTTCAAATCAAAATATTTTTTGCATTTGACCCTCATGGATTTGAGGGCATTGGGCTGGACTGTTTTCTTTCGCTCCTACAGATCCAGTTGGGCCTTTTTGAGAAAGCTCTTCTTCCTCTCAAACGTTTCGGACTTGCTGGCGCCGTAAACATTGGTCTTGGAGACGCCTAACTGCTTGGAGAGCGTGAATGGAAATTTGTGGATCACGTTCAAGTGTCCTTTTCTCGACTTTTATATAAGTAAGAGAGCTCAGGTTTGTTTTGATTTGTAATTAATTGTGAATGCTTAAATATAGTGAAATATGAATAAATTTCTATCAATCAGACTTAATTAATTATTGAATTAGTATGTGCTCAGATTTGGATGGACAACCCAGTAGAATACAGGTGTGCACGACTAAAACTGAACACTCCTTTAAATTTTATACCATGCGCATATTCGTGATTTTATTGCGTTGAAATCGGTTTATACTTCGAGGCAAGGGTATTGACTAGGTATAAAGAAAACTCCAGCAAAATCTAAATAGCAACAGTGAAACAACAGCTGATAATATGAGAGACGTCGAGTCGCAATTTTGGAACTTCCCGTGCGGGGAAAAACTCACAGCGTGGTAGTCAAAGGGACTCCTGAGGGGACCACAAGATCTAAGTCAATGGCTCGAAGGTCGGACGAAATGTTTGCTGCCGTGAAAAAGTCTGTCGAGGACAATAGAGGCAAGGTAACCGTCAGCGGCCTCTCCAGGGAGTTCAACATCAGCAGAAGGACCATGGACCGGCTAGTTAAGAAAGATCTTGGCCTTAAGGTCTACAAGAGAACCCCTCCTCAAGCCTTCAAGCCTGTAGACAAGAAAAAACGCCTAGCAAGGTCGAAGATTCTTCTCAAAAAGCTTAAGAAAAAGCCAGCCGATGTCGTCGTTTTGTTCAGTGATGAGAAGCCTTTCAGCCTAGGCAAGTGGTGGCCAACGACACCGGATTATAACTGGCGGAGTCTCTCAGTGTCAGGGATGATGACGTGGTGAATGTGGGTAAAGAACTGCACTTTGTCAACCTCCATTTTCATTATATTTATATCTTCATTTATGCGTATTAGAGTTTGAGAACCAGTACTCTAAATTCTTCACCTCATTTTTGCGTTGCAACTTCTTTAATTTGGTTATATTATGAAGATACAAATGACAACAAAATTGCAACGTGTAGAACTCTCAATATATATTCATCATTTGATATAAATGACTAGGTACTCAATGAAATGATTTTAATGTGAGAACGCAATTGTAAGCTCAATATATTTATGGCTTCAAAACAAAATACACAAACTGGTTGTGAATTAAATATTATTATATGTTGTAGAAATGAATACAAGGACCTACAAATGGGGAAAACTTGTTTCCTGTTTGGGTTAAGGCTCTTTCTTCCTCCTTCTTTTTCTTCTTCTACTCCTTGATGGTATAGGTACATACCCACTAAATAATATTCACCTCTCCCTACATTAAAACGACGTATTATGTTCATATACTCCAATGTACAGGGTGCACAAGCAATCCGTTCAGCGAAAATGAATTTTTTAAACGCTATTTTCTCTCCAACCGGTTCTCAAATAATAAAAATAAAACTAAATTCTGAAAAGTTGATGGATTGTGATTTATTTTATTTAATACAATCATCTCTTGCCTCAATTACAGTCTCTATACGAGCTCAAAAGCGAGAGTAGGCCTTTACCACTTGGTCTTTGGCAAATCCTGAAATTATTTCTTGATTCGACTTTTAAGTTCGTCTTTGGTATTGCAAGGAGTTCGGTTGGTTTGTAGTTCGATTGTGCCCACAAGAAAAAATTCGTCGGATTCAAATCCGCCGTGTTTGGAGGCTAAAGTTCCGCCACAAAGGAGTCGTCGAAATTTAAAATGTCTTGGAGCCATTTAAGACTCTCTTTCGAGGTTTGGCAGGGCACCTAGTCCTACTGCCGCATGTAAGGCCTTCCTTGTTGATTTAGGGTTTCTCTAGCAAGTCTAGGTAGGCATCAGTGTTGAGCATGAGTCCTTGAGAGAATACATGTGGAGGCATGAAGAGAGCTAACCACCCTGATGTCGGTTGTAAACTTTGTCTGCAAGACGACAGGGCCATCCATGGGCCGGAAGGTCGACCCCCTGTTGTTATGTTATCGCTCCCGGGACAGATTTCTAAGCGGGCTCCGTGCCTTCTCCAAAAATTTGAGACCACGAATTCGTCAATTGATTCCATTTATTCAACTGGTGCAGGTTTGAAGAAGCTATATAGCAAAAATAGCTGCCTAAGTGGCCACGTTTGACCAAGAAAGTACGCCAAAGTACAGCATAAATAGCTTGCGCACTCAGTAAAAACGTCCCATAACTAATAATATTAGAGTATCAACAAGGCACTAATGAGTATTTTGATATGGTTGAATGATGGTTATTTATGTATACCTATATACATATATATATATTCCTTTGCTGGGAGGAGGGTTGTCTACTGCGCTAGGGTGTACCTATGCTATGCATGGATTTATTCATTTTGCTTGTCAATAACGAATAGGGTGGAAGGAAGTTAGTGTTGTGGCTGGGTTTGAGATCAATTGTGTTGTCTTTTTTCTTCAGTGATTGATTCTTTTACATATTTGAACATAGAAAATGGTCTCGGACCCTAGACCAATTTTTACGATCTCACTCTTTGCACTGATTTTCTATCAACTTTTATATACAGTATATAAATCCGTATACATAAAACTGCTATTTCTCAGATAAAAAGAGGACTATATCCAGTTTTGTCTTGTATCCAAGGTGTATAAAAAACAGCACCATTTCTGGATACTAAAGTAAATGAAGAAATTTTGAAACTTCCCACTTCGAGACAAACAGTATTTGATTATTTCCTGCTTTTTGACAGATCACCCAGGATTTTTAGCTTATTTGGGGGGCACTCATGATATGTACTCGTACTGATGAAAAAGCAGTGGAATAGCAATAGTTTAGGATTCGAGACTCAACAACAGCTGCTCTAATAGATGGTACATTTTTCTACTCCTTATGTCAACAACGACATGGCAACTCTCTTGAGGCTTGAGGACCAAGAATATGATCATGGAAGGATTGCATAATGAATTTAGTGTTGAACCAGTCTAAAAAAAACAAAAAAAAACTCAAGTCCTTTCTGTCCAGTTCTAATTAAATTTGTCAGTGCTAGGGCAGGTCCTTATCGATCTTTTATGGTAACTACAAGAGCTAAAATGAGGTAGTTACTAACTGTGTCCTTTGAGGTATTCAACATAACCTTTTTCAAGAGACAATATAGCTCAAGTTTAAAGTAGGAAGTGTGTGGCTAGAACTTATCATTATAGGTTCTACCTATCATTTATTATTTTCATTGGTTTTATATTATTCAATCCTGGCAAATGATGGAAAAATAGCCATAAAGATAGCTAGAACTGAAAGTCCAAAGTATCGCTCTTTAGGACCGTTGAATGGTAAAAAAGATAGGATCAATAAATTTAAAAAAAGACTGAAAAGGAAGAAAAGACTGGTTAGGCCAGGGATGTCCAGCCTGCAGGCCACAGGACTCAATGCAGCCCCATTAATGTTTAAGTGCGGCTCACAACTCATTCTCACTTCAAGTAGTATTTTTATACAAATTGAAACAATAACGCATAGAACGCGCATAAACGTACAAACATTTTGAATTAATTCCGAAATAAAAGAATTTTGAAATATTCTTGCTCTTGGAAAAAAAATTAACAAAGGACTTTTTTTTTTAAATCAATTAAAAAAAAACACGAATATATAATCCTGCAAAACCCCATGAACAGGGTTGCCAAATTGACCACTTTTTTTTAAGCAGTTTGGCCTTGAAAAATTAGATTAGATCTTTTTTTAATGTCTGGCAAAAATTTGATATGAATATGCGTTGTTTAATAGTTTTGTCTTAGGAAGGTATTTTCATGAAATTTAATTCAATAGGTTCTCTGCCTCATTAAAATATTTCAATTGACAAAGCAGGCCATTATATTAAAAGGTTGTACATCCTTGGATTAGGCCATCAGTCGTAGGACTGATCCATGACTATTAATGATTGAAAAACATAAAATAGAGTTAATTTTAGCGATAACACTCATAAAAATCCGCCTACTTTAATTTATCTACATAATAGACTCACTTATGATTCAACAGGATCATTATGATTGTCCCTTCATTACCCCTCAATTAAGCTAACTCAATTATTATGATTATCGTTATTGAAATCCTGACTAGCATACAAAGCCTCAAGACGATGAAGAATGTTTTCTAGTAGAATGCTAACTAACAACTTCATTGAGAGAGTCTCAGTGTATATCTTTTTAAATGACAAAGTGAAAACGACTTCGTTAGTTAGCTCCTTCATTCATAAGAGCATTATTATTCTTAAAAATAATTATCATTTGCTTTAGGGGTAAAAGCATAATAATCATGATTATGATTATTGTGCCCACAAAAGAAATGGAGATTGTGAGCCTCATGACTTTTCAAAACATAATGAGCAGTTCAATTGTTTATGAGCAAAATCAAATACTAAATAAACATTAAACATGTTGTATTAGACCATTCTATACAGAGCTACATTGAATACAAGGGCATACATTGTATATGTAGAGCTTTACTAGATTTTCAAGGTCACATATATTCGAGCAAAATTAGTTGCAGCACGTGATTTTCAACAAGTTACCTAGGGACCCGGTTGAGAGTGCCTGCTACTGGTTCAGCCTGGAGAAGGTCATCGCCACAAGGGGTGCCTACTTTGAGTAGAATTTGAAGCCGGTAGTAACAACTCTGAAATAGGTTTTGAGTTCCTTGATTTAATAAATAATGATTAAAGATGTTAAGCATTGTTTTGTAAAGTTTTTGAAATGTGTCAAAAATATCGCGTTGACCCTGTATGCATGAAAAAATTATAAACAAAGGCAATGTGTACATATAATGCCTCAGTGATATTGATTTGAAAATTGAAAACAGTAAACAAATCTTATAAAATAAGATAGTTACCTGGAGCGAAATTCATATTCAGCTATTTAGATTTCCTTTATTTGATTGAAAGCTTTAATTCAAATTGAAAATTGATGGAAAGTTTTTATTCAAATTAGAAGATTGTTATTTTCTAAAAAAAAAAAAATGAATTAGCCACGTAATTCTATAACTAAACAGGGCACACATAAGGCAACTGAGGTGGCAGTTGGCCCCTTTCCAATGGGCCTTGTATATTTCTTTCTAAAAAAGTTCAATTAAAATGTATTCTCTAAAAATACCCCACAAAAAAAATCGAAATCTAATTCCTGGTCATCCTTAACCAGATTGGATTAAATCTGGATAGCAGAGGGCCAGTTCTGCAAATAAAATACCCAAAACTCTTTCCAAAAATGCACAGTAGAAAATGGATTGAACGAGTCAAAAAATAAATATAATATGCAATAAATGGTTGATTATTTTGGTAGAGAAAATCCTTTTTACCTGAGTGGGATCCACTTCTCCCTGAATAATGTTCAAAATGGAGATGTAGCAATGAGCAACTTGTTTATCCGCATAGGTAGACACCATCATGTTCTTGGGTTGAAGAAGTCGACGCATCACATCCAGCACCGTGGTTTTACGAACAGCTGCATGCTCTGCCTCCGTAGAGAGTGGTGTATAGCCCGTCATGAGGAAGTGAAGTTTAGGTGTAGGTATGAGGGGTGCAATTAGTCCAATGAGATCATTGTTCATGTAGGAAGGATAGCGAAGCGTTGTAGTGGAGACGGACATGATGGTGGAGACAAGCTCGTTGATTTGTGAGAAAGAGGGATTCTCAATGCGGAGACGATCCACGGCAATACGATTCAAAGCCGTGTTGTCTAGGACTACAACACAATCAGCAGAGCGTGTGAGGCGTTTGAGAGTTAGGAGACTGTTGTAGGGTTGTACAACGACGTCAGACACGCCGATCGATCCCGTGGAATCCTATAAAATAAAAATATTAATATTAATAAAATTATATTTACAAAGAATAAAATCATTGTTCAATTATGGTGTATAGATGAAGGGTTTAATGACAGAGCATTATAGTCAAACATCCATAGCAGGGGCGTCCGCAAGGGGGCTACAGCCCTCCCCCTCCCCAAGAGGAGAAATTTATGAAAATCCTGCAGTCGCCTATGCATAAATAGATGGATAAACTCATGTATTCCGGATAATGATCTAAATGTTCTACATCCAAGAAAATAAAATAAAAGAATTGAATAAAGAAAGTTCCTTCTATGAACATAATTTGAGGAACGATCAAAACATGTTCCCAAGGTCAAATAACAACAAAACGGTCTACATTAGAGACATTGTAGCCTACAGGTGTAAACTGTTTGATAACATACGTAATATGTACATATATTATGTTAGGAAGGTTTGTTTTTCTCTCTTTTTTCGAATTTCAATTAAGGTTACGTGGGAAAAGCTGTTGAAATGTTCACAGAAATTAACAAGTGCAAAATTCATTATTCTATTACAATCAAAGCTTTAAAAAAAAATTATAATTTAGTCAATTATTTTACATCCAATCATTTTGATCTAACTATTCAAAAGTATTCATCAAGTTTTTTCCTAAAGCCACCCCATGGAGCCAAGAAAAGGAGAAATGAAATAAATAAATTTTGATGATCCGCGTATAGCGCGCATCTCTTTTTACATTTTCAAAAAGGAGAGATCAAAATATTTGTTTAAAATTTTCTAATGTTATCCTCGCTTTTTTTTTTGTTGTTTTTGATCCATGGGTTGACTTTTAAAAAAACTTTATTAAACCTTTTTATAAGTTGAAACAATGTTTATTTAAATTTCATTATGTAAAATAAAGAATATTGCCATATTTTAATATTTATTTACTGAATAAAGAACGTTTGCCTTCTTTTAAACTTTGATGGAGATGTGCGACCTAAAACTGACCTAATGGAACAGGGATTCTAGACATGCGACAAGCCCAGTCTCCCAAAATTATTTAATAACAACATTAAAATAAAAATAAATGCAATTTATTTTTATATAAATAGACTAAATTGTGTTTTTATGGATAGACCCAATAATTTCGAGAGGGGATGAATCAATTGGGTAACCGGAACTTCCGTCTGAAACTATTTTGCCTTAGATCTATTTTGCCTCAAGGATATTTTGTCTTTATATATAAGTAAATTATGTTTATACATCATTATTGTTTATTTTTAGTTGAGATTATGTTCCATTTGAATTTTATATCAACATATGTTGTGGTTATTACAATAAAACGCGTTCAATAGCTGTTTTCTGTTGTAATAATGATTAAATAATGTTCTCTCCTCGTATAAGGCTTGTTTGTCAATCCATGAATCTTTTCCAACATTTCCAACGATAATTTATAACGGAGTAGTGATTAACACTTCTTCCGTTCGAATCGCTATCTTGTTTGTTTATTTTAAATTTTATTAACTATTTTGTCATGGGGTTGAACTCTATAGATTTTTTAGGATGTATGTATTAAAATTTTGGGGTATAATTATACAATTAGTTATTTATATTTTAAGCCAAAATGGTTTCAGGTAAGATGTCTGGAGGCAAAATAGTTTAAGGCGAAAGTACCTAGTTCCAATTGTTTTTATTGGTGCTAGATAATGTCCTCATTTTTTCACCGCACGCCTTTAAATCAACCAATATTTCCTCCAAGCTAAAGGTTTCACTTGTAAAATTGATCCAACGACATATATCGTTTTTATACAGGTTTGATTCGATACCGGCCAACCGTTGTTATTAACTCATCTCTACTATGCAAATTATGAGAGGTTAAGAGTTTTTTTTTATTTTTACATTTTTCCCATAGCAATGTTGTAGAACATAGCTGTCGATATCAACGAAAAAAAATATTCCTAGTCCCCACCATGAGCACACAGTATTAGAAGAGGATTTATATTGTAGCGTCCTTTCACACGGGATTGTCCAAGAAGGTCATCTGGGAGCAGACCAGGGGCTCGAAGAAGACGATTTACAATATCACCATGCAATTGAAGGTCGGGAAGGACCTCAGACACTCTCCAGAAGCAGTAAAGATACCCTCCGTATCCGTCAACCGCCTGAAGTCAGCCTTCAAGGAAAAAGTTGATTTCCTAAATTGCTGACAAAGTCATGAAGATGAAAAAGTCCCTATCAGCGGTGCCCAAGGCTCTAAAAGAGGCAGAGTGACAGTATCTACGGTGGATTCCCTGGCTTCTGTTGACAGAACAGCAGAGAAAAGTCCATGCGGAGCGTGTGAAAAATATCTTTGACTACCTCAAAAGAGCCTGTAGACTCATTGATCCTATTTCTCCCAGTATACTTCCGTGGACTTCAATACTTTGTGTGTTAAAATGGGGAAATAGTAACAGTTGGCCCAGTATTTATATTTATTTAGGATGTGAAACTGTTTTTCCTGAAATGACTCATGAGCACGTAAATCCGATAATTTAATTTCTACAGCCAGTCTAGATATGAACTTAAAAATAAAAAAATAGATCTGAATTCAGATCTAATTAAATTAATTAGAGTAATAATATGTCTAAATAAAAAAATTCAAACGTCAATTACTTGTACGATGTTTATATTAGGTATTCATTGTTCATTTAAAATCAAAGCCAATGGATCATTAGTGTAGCCCACGAGATGATCCCTTCATCTCATTTTGTCTAACACCTAAAATATGTAGATTACCCCTGTCGTAGAAGAATGAAATTTTGTATAGGGCATTATTTTTTTACTCTATAAAGACTTTTCCACAACGAACCGTTATCGAAATTTTTAAAAAAGTAGAAGAACACCTAGTTTATATATCTGGCTCCCTTTTGACTCACTCCCTAATTAAGCAACACACATAAATATGAAAGTGATACAATCTTAATCAATCCGTCGTCTTTCGTTCTAAATCAAGATTTCTACCTGAGAAGTAATCCATATAATCATTTCCGTCCACCCACGTTCTCAGAAATTAGATGTTTCTTCAGCTTGTTACGTTATACGTTATTCTCAATTAAAATCATCACCATACATATCATATACACTCCTTGAAGTCAAGTGAGGTCAATATGCAGATAAGTATATACATGGATATCTATACCCATTAAGACCATTTGAACAGCTGACTCTCATTGATTACTACTATTATGTAGGGGAGACAAAGCAGGGTAATTTATATTTATTATTCTTTTTTGGAACTTTTTTGGAAAAAATTTCCAAATATTAAATTTGAAATATTCAAACTTTATGGAAGAAAATTCAAAAATCCAGAGCTGTTCACAAAAAAATATTTTTTTTAGAACAAAAATTCATAGATTAAATATGTATGAATTTTTAAATTAAATTTCAAATATATATATTCTTTTTTAATTTCAAAAATCCACAGCTGTTCACAAAAAATTAGAAAAATTAAATTTCAAATATTATAATTTATTGGGGGAAAAAAATTCAAAAATCCGAGAAATATCAAATATTATTTTTTTTCTCTGCTGGATAATTAGCCTAAATTACCTTTTTTAAGAAAAAAATTATTAAAAAAAAAATCCCTGTTTTTTTTAAAAAATTTCATTCTCACCCCAAAAAAAATTAGCAAAAAGAAAAAATTCTTTAGTTGGGAGGGGGCTGAAGCCCCCCCCCCCTCCATACCACCACCTACAAACACCCTTGCGGAGAACAGTTGTAACAAGTGTGTGTCGTTCCTTACTTAGTCTAGTCTTAGGATCAGTCTTTAAGACTATCAGTCCTTCGGACTATCAGTACTAGAACTCATAGTCAAAAAAGAAGGAATAAAGTTTATTGACTTCTTCAAGAACCAAAATTTATAAGTTTTAGAACTGAAATGCAGTACTGAACCGAGAATGACCTTAACATGACTGCAGTCTTGAGTCCTAACTAATGTAAAACACGACACTAGTTGCAAATAGTCGTGTCGTGACTATATATATAATATAAATCGTTATTTTATTTTAATTTGCTATAATTCATTGAAATTTAATATGATTCAACGCCTTTAAAGGTTCTTTATTGCTCAAAAAATTAATTTATTTCTAACTCACATTCAATACTTTTTTCAACATTTACAACCGTCCCTGACTACGGGGACTGTTGACGAGTTGCATTCAAATTTCAATTTGTAGGAAAACTATTGTATGGTATAATCTGTATAATTGTATTGGAATATTTGAACACAAAACAAATGATGTTTAAACTGTCCTCAGTCTACCCTAAATTTTTTACAAAAATACAATATAATCACATAAAAATACCTACTCTTTTTATTTGAAAGAAAAAAAGATCTATAAAATTAATCATTCCTACCTTTACAACAACAAAAAAAAAGTTAAAAAACTTCAACCAGGTGTAGTGGTAGATATTAGAGTTGGAGTTCGGTCTGAAAATCCTAGAGCGGTCTTACGCCAGGGGAAAATTTAATATTTGAAATTTTTATCAACAAAATTTAATTACTGTTTAAACAACTCTGGATTTTTTTTTTTTTTTTTTTTTTTTTTTTTGAGCAAGCTATGGATTTTTGAAATTTTTCTCCGAAAAATTTAATAGTTGAATTTTTTTTTAGAAAAAAAAAATCATTTTTGTAAACAGCTCTTGATTTGTGAGATTTTGTGGCAAAAAAGTTAATTTTTTTGAGAGTAACTATGGATTTTTGGTTTATTTTTTTTTATCAGTCTAGAATTACTTCAAACCCCAAAAAAATTCGGTTTCGGATCGAATATCAACAACAGTAGCTATCTATTAGTGGCGAAACTTGGTCCTTGACACTGTTGATTTATGCGAATATGACTTATGCAACAGATTTAACTTCATATAACCTTAATGTGATGATGATGATAATTTTGAAGCACAAGTGATATAATCAACTAATCATCCATAGAATCGGTTATAACGAATATTAAATGAGACCGATCCAGACAAAGAATAAAAAAGTCCAACCGGTCCTTCTTTAAAGGACCGAATATTTTCGGTACACTTATAATTATAACAGTCTCAGACCGGTCTACTTTTTTCAGACTCTAACGCAACACTAATATCCACCTATTCATTTGTCTTATTTAAATACAACATACATAAATTGACTTTATTTCTCTTTACCTGATTACTATCTTGATTAGGGAAAACAGAATAGGTTTGAACTAGTTTCTTAGGAAATCGGTCAGCCAGGTTTTGAAGCAAATAGGAGCCCATCCCTGATCCAGTTCCTCCTGCAATGGAATGTGTGATGACAAATCCTTCAAGGGAGTCAGAGCCTTCCGCCTCTCGATCAATGATGTCAAATATCTCTTCATGATGTTTCTTTCCTTGAGAGAAGCCTGAGCCCCAGTTATTACCAGCTCCTCCACCATCCTTGGCCAAAAATATATTTTCCTGATTGTACAATTTTCGATACTCTGTGTTCATAATGTTGTTAATGACACGAGGCTCCAGATCCAGGAGAACGGAGCGGGGAATGTAGTGTTCGTCATCCGCCTAAAAAAGTGAAAATTATGAGCAATGAAGAGAAGGCTGATTGTAGGCCCTACTAACGCTTAAATAGGCCCTAAATGAAGGTGAAATTTAAAAAAGTATGGATTAAAATAATACCTGATAGAAGAAAACATCCTTTCGATCAAGGCCCTCATTTGCATGTTCCTCTAACATACCCTCAGGAGAAATACCGTGCTCCTTACATAGTTTCTTCCAAAATTCGAATCCAATTTGATTCCCGCATTGCCCCAGTTGGAGCATAATCATTTCACAAGGCATTTTGATGAGATAATGGAAGAAGCAATCGGAATCGAAATACTTTCACACTTACTAATATCTGAAAAATAAAGAAGAATTATAATCATAAATCACTCCATGACAAAGCAGGTTCTCAATTACTCTTGGCAACATGAATCAATATATAATTATGTAGGGGTTCGAATGGTGGCGAGAAAGAAAGAAAAATTAGGAATACTACAACATAGAAAGTCTCTGAGGATTCCCATCAAAACAATATTGATCCACTACAGATGTATGGACATAGTGTGTACAGTAGACTGTCCCATTTTTGGGCCAATATTTGTTTTCCCTTACATGAAGGCCATTTCTCCAGAAAACAATACAAAAACCCTGACTTGAACAAAGTTTGATGCCTCTCAGACCATTTTTGGCGTGGTACAGGCTATTTTAATTTGAAAACAGATGGGATTTTCGGGTCGTCATTGACGATTTTAAGCCTCTTGCTCTCCCGTTCCAAATATGATGATATGTGTCAAAAAAAATTAATTTATATATCTCTTGGGTATTTGGTTTAAGATCAGATCAACAAAGTTATAATGAATGTAACATAAGATGAGGTTTAGTAATGAGCGCGCACATGTAAAGCACAACCACGGAGCGCTCTAGAGACTTAAGTACTCTGTGGCTGTTCAAGTCATAATCATATATAAATACAATCTCAAGCTGTTTTCATTATTTATTCATTCTTGAGACGAGACAATATCTAAGTATTGAGTAATTACGTGTGAAATGTCACCAGGATTACCAAAAAAAAGTTACAGATGGATTTTGATCTAACTAAGTACGAAAATTATATATGGTCACAGTAAGATGCCATTAAATTTTGATAAATCAAAGGTCCAGAAAGCACAAAACGTTACAAATAAATAATAGATCATAACTTTGGAACATATTGAAATACAAAGTCCTGATTGTTGTTGTAATGTAGACTTAATTAAGATGCTTCATATGTCAGAAAAATTCATAGGCCAAGGATTGTGCTCTACCAAGTGCCCATTCTAGTTTCAAATTAAAATGGTATGTACCATGGCAAAAAGTTAGCTTCCTGATTATTTCCTGCAGAAAAATGTGTGTTGGGGAAAGTATTGACACGAAAACAGGACACTCTAATCCACATTGTACTTGACATTTAGTAACCATCTGCGTGGGACGGGAGGGGTGAAACAAGAAAACATTGTATTTTATATGTTACTTTGTTAAATGAGGAAATTTACTTCAGTTAAGAGGCCCTTGAGCTTCTTCACATTAAAGTGCAATGTACTTACTTATATAACCATATAAAATGTAAGAAGTGGATCCCCAAAGAGTCTTCTCAAAAAATCACGTACAAAAGTCTGAAATATAGTTCCACATTAAGATGATTATCTTTTAATGACCGAGATTCTTGTATTTCTTCCTTATTTATTAATGGTTTTGTTTTAAGGCTAAGACCTGAATGGTCCATTATTGGCCATTTTGTCCTTCATCTACTCACACAACAAGAGACGTAGTAATGCCTTCGTAAAACAATGGAGGGGTAATGATTAACTTATTAAATCCTTGCATGATAGATCCCTATAATGACTCCTTTGCAAGACGGATAAAAAAAATATCATGTACATAGTAAGGGATTTCAGACATACATAAAAACCCTATAGATTTTTTCAAGAAATGACTAAATACTTTTGTAAGGATCTAGGGTTTTGAAGAATTCATCTTTAAGTTCAAATTGATGGCTTTGCCCTTGAATTTAGTACAATTATATGATTCCAGGGTTTGATCTATTGGATAGTTTTAGGTCAACAGCAAAGATTGTGCCTAAATATTGTCACACCTTGGCTTGTAGGCTTTGCTCACAATCTTGACATCCTTATTCCAGGGGATATAGACGTAATAAACTTAAGCCAAACCTAGTTCTTTATTGCACAGGGAGAGAAAATTGTGCACACTATTTTAACAATTGTATCTTTTTGCTTTTATATATATATATACTGATTGTCTATGCGATATGATAGAACAAATATGTTCTCAAACACCAAATCTCACACTTTAAACAAACAAACAAAAAAAACTTCTTACTACATGCTCTAGATTAAGTTAGGATTTTAAATCTTCCATATCCCTCTAATGGAAACTCTAATACAGGGAGCGGGGATCAAGTTGTCGCCTACTTTAAACCTTGATAACTTGAAGACGACATTATCAAATAAAAAACCGGTTACCAAATAGGAAAGCTATTATCGTCAGCTGACGACACGTAGTTCAGATAGCATCATTCTGTCATCATATGAGGAGATAAAGAGCTATAAGTGGAACGAAGAGCTTTCGAGGTCCACCGTAGTCATGGCATTGGTTAATAATGGAGGTTAAATCTCCAATTTAACGATTGTTTCAACCTTAGGAGTAAATTTACGGACTGTTCAGCGTATCTGTAAGAAGCTAGAGGACACCTGGGATGTTGATGACACCATAAAGAGGGCACCCAAGGAGGAGGGCGCCGACAGGAAGGTCAGGGACACCGACTTTGTCGACAAGGCGAAGAAGATGGTTGAGGATGACCCTACCAGGTCCATGAAGACCATGGCGAGGGATCTGGGCTGCCATGAGAAAACAATAAGGGACTGTGGATCTGAGGATTTAAGGTGCAGGAGCTAACCGAGGTTAATCGAGAACTGTTATGACGTCGTAACCAAGGATTTGTGGCCTCTTAACTCTCGCGACCTTAATCCTTTGGACTATTTTGTCTGGGGCTATGTCGAGAGACATACCAACAGACATTCCTATAGCACCAAGGCCAGCCTGATGGACTCCATCAAGGAGGTATTTGGCAACATGGACAATGAGATGGTCAGAAGAGCCTGCGGCCGGTTCAGAGGCCGTATTGAGGCTGTTATTGATGCCAACGGTGATTATATCGAATGAATGGCTACTTTATACCTATATGCTCGTCATAGTTTTGATTTTCAATAAAAAAGTTAGAAAATGTATATTTTGTGTTGTTTTTTGTAGAAAAATATTTTGGCGACAATTTGACCCCCACTCCCTTTATATACAAAATTAAGCTGAAGGATGAAAAAAACTCATATCCATTGATCATGTCAACTATGTTACACTCCCACATGAATGGCTAATTAAGTAAAACATCCCAACTTGAATCGTCCAGTTACATACAACATCAATATTAATAAATCAAAGTGTATGAATGTGTCAATGCAAATAAGGCATTTTTGATCTAATAAATAGAAATGTAGTCATATTAATTCAGTCCAATAGGCGTTTTGCATGTAGCATTGAGCTTTTTATAGAGGATGCATTGCATATAGTGATCCCTTATGTATATCATTTTTTAGATCTAATAAATAGCAAAGTATTTATGAAATATCGCAGCCCTAAATGTAAAATGGTATTAGGTTTAGCAACGAGCTTGTGTAGGTAAGATACAGTCATTGATCCCACTTGGGACTTAAATACTCCCTGCCTCATGACATCATGTTATTTTTTTCTCTCTGAAACTCTTGTTCTTCCTCTTTCAGTCTTGAGGAGAGAACATATATAAATTGAGTGGTTATGTATAGAATTTCTTCTATATTATTAAAGCAAAATTTGTCTTTTAGCAGACGCCTAATTACTTTGGACATAACCGGGTACTTTTTTCTATATTTTTCAAGCAAAATGTGTCATTTAGCCTACGTCTAATTACTCCAGGTAATGCCAGATACTTTTATCTATTTTATTAAAGCAAAATTTGCATGTTAGTCGAGTGTAACCTACCACTAGTTTATTTGATAATTGCTTCTTAAAAAGGCAGTGACTATACTTTCTCATAAGCAAGTAGCTTTATATATTTATATATATCTAAGAGACGAGAGACTTAAGGATTGGTAGTCGGTAATTTAATTTCTCTTATTTGCTATAAAATAGTCATGTCCTTGAAATGGATTTGATTTATGATTCCTTACCCCTCAAACCTTACTTTTTAAAATTTATTATGTAGCTATGTTGTAGATATTATGTACATTAATAAATTACGATCCTCCATAGAGAGAGAAATAAAGATACATACAAGGGTCTCGAATCTACATCCGCGCACCCCCTACCAAAATTAGAAAATTTTTACTTTCAACAAATTGAATATTTGAAATTTATTTTCAAAAAATTTTATAATATAATTTTTTAATTTTTTTTACAAAAAATATAATTTTTTCATAAAAACAATGAATTTTTGAAATAATTTTCCCAAAAATTTAATTTTCTATTGATAGCCATAAATTTTTGAAATTTTTCTCCAGTAAATTTAATATTTGACTTTTAGTTTTTGGAATTGTTTTCCAAAAAAAAATTTTTTTTTGTTAACAACTGTTGTTTTAGGAAATGTTTTCCAAAAAAAAAGTTATATTTGAATTTTTTTTTAGAAAAAATTTAGTTTTTCAACTTTTTAAAAAAAAGTTAAATTTTTCAATTTTTTTTTTTTTTTGTAAAAATTCTAATTTTTAAACTTTCAAAAACTAAGCCCCCCTAAAAAATAATAATAATTTTAATAATAATATGCATATATAATCCTGCGGATGCCCCTGTACATAAATGTAATTGTAGTATCATCATCTTCCTCCCTCCAGGAGGAGTCCTTGATATGTCATAATTATGATGTCAACCTTGTTCCCCTATACTTTTATTAGCCATATAAATCTATCATTGACAAATTGACTTATTCTTCTTCTTAGAGACAAAGTTTACAAAATAATAAAGATAACATGCTTCACACCCATCAATAACTAATAATTTTACACCTACGTTCAATCAACGTACATTTTGGATTTCCTTCACAACCTAAAATGTCTCTTCAATTGCATAAAATCTACATATTATATAGGCAAAAAATATGAATGATAACTAAGTAAAAGAGAATTTAATTTATTTATACAGCCTTGAAGGAATTATTTTAGTATACATATATCTAGGTATATGCCCGTAACGACTATTATACCTACATATAAATATATTTGTACCTTCATTAAATGGGAAATAAAACTTGATTTGCTTAATTAAAATGATAAAATACCCACATTTTATATGCATATTAATTAAGGCATATAATTTTTTATTCGGTTTGGTCTTAAGTTATTTTTTCTAGGCCGATTTTTGGGTCCGGATCGCGGCCTCACTTAATGGACCGACTTTATTATGTATGAGATATTATTCATCTTCACGACGTTGTTTTTTCCTACAAAAATATCAACTCTAATTATGAGGGACATTATTACATTGAACAAAGATCTTAAAAAGGATTATAAATATCTGGAATATCTTAAAAATCTAAAAAGTTCAGGATATGTTCTCGAATACATATTATATATGTACATATAACATTCAGAATAATTCAGAATCTATCCAACCATATATGAAATTATAACTATATAACAGAATTTGAAATTTAGATATGCTTTAATTGGACAATTGCTCAGGCCTATGATCATTCTTAAGGCCGGATTAAGTGCACTTCCGTAGTCTCCAAGAGTTAGAAATAAAGGAAGATGAAGATAATCAAAGGGATATACTTTTAACTTGATCATCGATCTCAAGAGATACTCAAATTCGGAGTTTCCTTATTCTTGGAGGGACGATAGGATGAAAATTCTTCTGTGAATTCTCTGTTTAAACTTCATTATAATGTCATTGTACCTTGTTCAGCATTTAAAAAAACTTATGACGTCATAAATAATTTATAGGTGAAATCTGTCTATACCGCACATTAAATTAGAGCGATTTTTGGGACCAAACTAAACCAAATTGTTCCTTTGCACCGATCTAGGCGATTTTTTATTAAGCTGAATTAGTTCGGTCCAGCAAAAATCATAATGGTCTCTGACTGGTTTAGGATTTCAAGAACGAACCTTTATACTAATAAAAACATTAAAAGGGGACGAATATACATCATAGAGCAAAAATTGACTTGAATTACAAAAAGAGTATCCCTCCATGTTGAAGAAAAGTTGACAAAAATGTTTGATTTTTTGAGAATAATCTACATTATAAAAGGATCGTTTGAAAAGTACGTGCAAAATCCAAGAGATGGCGCTACTAATGTAACTCGAGGTTATATTTAGTTAGTAGGATCTCTTGGAAAAACACACACCAACTATTTCTGGCTGTTTGACATTCGTTTGAATCGAGGAATCGGACTGAAAGATTATGACGTCTGTCTTTTGGATTCACAAGGAATAATCCTCATTAACTATTAACCAAGCTGCAAGAACAATGCCCACGATTGGCCCACAAAAAAAGTCATTTTCCATCACGAAAATGTATCAACTCACACCTCAGCAGTCTTGGTCGCAAAATTATTGGGAATAGGACTCGATATGCCCACAGTAAGAGCAATCTCAAGCACCTTCCCTCTTCTGTCATCCATGGGCATATCATGGGTTTTATACATTATTTCTGGAGTCGTAACCTCAACAGGTTGTCCAGACCGTTCAGTGGCACTTGTGCCCGTATAACCACTCCAAAAAATTTGAAACCACTTATAAACTGTTTTAATCGAAGGTGCAGAGTCCTTATAATGTTTATAAAACTTCTTTTTAGTCTCCTGAAGCGTTTTACCTTTGACAAAGTAATGTTAAATCAACACATGAAATTGTTTCTTTGTCCATTTTTTGTAAAACACTCATCGATATTTGCAAGTAGAGCCATCTGTCGGACTTTTCACGGATTTTTCAAACGACCCTCGTATTATATAATTTGTGACGGTAATCTATTACAACTGTCTCCAGCTTCCCCTAATTACATATTAATGATGAAAAAATTGATAAATAATTATGTAATTATACAATAAGTTTCAAATTATTATAAATACATAATTACATTCAAGATGTGAGCGTCCAACAAACAAAAAACAAAGAGGACATCGTGGGAAACTTCCTGGGCTTGCATACCTATTCCTTTTATAAGAAAAAGATAAATAGCTTTACCTATAAAGGTCACCATCTGTTATAGGGGGAAGGAGTACTTAAAATACCTCCCGCCTTTTTTTTCATTCTTCTTTGTAAGAATGCTACAAATTACGTAAGGATCTCGGATATCTTTTCCCCCCTTTATTTTTCCTCTACAAACTTTTTCTTTTAATGAGACCTTAACATTTATTTATAGGATATCAAGTTATTAAGTACATACTAGGTACAGAATCGGGTTTAAGGGGGAAAGTGCACGGCCCCACTCGTAATTAGAGCCGCGCATAGGGTAGATTTTTTTAATATTTCTACAAAAAGGTCATAGATTATAAAAAAGAAACTATCTTTTATAAAAAATAAAGGTAATTTTCAAGAAGTAAAAAATAATTGTTTTCTTTAAAAAATCCTACAATTATAATATGCAGAAAATTTATTTTTAAAAAAGGTCATAAAAAGGAAAGGCCCCGAGTTGGTTTCTACAACAGTAAATTATTTTTAAAAGAATAAATATAACTTACAGATTTATCTTTGCCCAAGGCTTTGCACATACTAAAACTGGGGATGACTAGGTATAATTTTTGACTCTATTTTGAGGGAGTTTTAAAAACCTACGCTTATAATTATTATCACAATGACGTTACGACAAGTAAGATATAAAAGGTGAAAATACGTTACAATACGTTGCAAAAGTGTCCAAGGCATGTAAGTAAGATTGGGAAGAGCTTAAACCAGTGAGAATTGAAGTTTCGTTAAAAAACCAAAAATAAAGTAATATCTTTGCTAAAATGGTAATTAAATTTCCAAGCAAAAATCTTTGGAGGATATGGCTTTATACTAGAAGTTTTGAAGTTGGATAATGGAGGTAAAAGGGTTATGAACTACTGGTTTAGTGTACTAAGTCATGGTCGCATAATATGGAAATAACTTGATTTATCAAAATACATAATATGTAAAAATTTATTAAATTAATAAGATAATACCATTTTTGAAATGACAGATTTTTACTCAATCAAATAATAACCCGTTTTTAGGACAACAACAAAAAATGAAATATTGATCAAGAAAAATCCGTCTCAAATCCCTTTAATTAATCTTAAACAAAATCTTTAACCTTTTTTTGTTTTATTTATAGAAAAAGTTGAAGCGCTCTTAATGAAAAAACCCATTACATAATATATTCTATATACAAGTTGCAACCAAAAAATGAGATCTACACAATCCAATAATTGTATTTTATTGAGAGAATCGATATATTAATTGAATAATTTTTAAATATCTTATAAAAAGATAAAAGTAGTTTCATTCTAGAGTCAAGATACTACAGTTTTCTTGGAAATACAGTCAGTTGCTCTCATATATTGGAATAGTAAGGAACAAAATATTATATCAAATTAACCTATTAGCAATTTTGCACCTGAGTTTCTATTGGAGTAATTTATGAAAATAAATTGATTAATAAAAGGATTTTTTCCTTTGATTTTTGTAATTTAAAATTCGCAAAATTCTTTGGAAGCAAATAACTACACAAACAAGGATGTTAGAACGCTAAAATTGCTCCCATTAGATCCGGCGTCATGCAGAAACTATTGCTTTTTTGCAGTTTGTTCAAATGAGGTAATTGAAACCGGATTTATTAAATAAGATCTTTGCAAAATTGCACAATAACGAATAACTTAATCTACATTTCATCCACAACTAAGAAATAAGATATGTTGTCAATTAAATTTTGCATATTTTTGTAGAAAATAACTGTCCCTATTAAACCTCGCAATGAAAAGTTATTTCAAGAGAAATAAAAAAAAATAGTAAATCACCCAGTATAAAATATCGAAGTTCAGTTTATTGCCCTGGGACAGAATGAAAAGAGAAAATTTTCCGTGTCATTAAAATTAATTTATTTTCACGAATTAAGTTTTTAGATGACATCCCAAGCAATGTTTCGATACATGTGTTGTTTTTCTTGTACAATCTTTTAATTTGATCAAAATCGGCCGAAAAATGAGTGAACAGGAATCAAAAAGGCAAAGGGTTTTGGATCTTCTCAACGCGGATGTTGATCCAAAAGGAATTTAAGACATTGTTGACGTGAAAGTGAGGACAGTACGGAACATCAGGAAGTTCAAGCCACTTTCTGGACAAAATATCCAGCCCAAACAAATGTGCTTGGGAGTCGTTGCCTCTGATGAGAAGAAAATGGATCCCTCCTTCTTCAAGCCCAATAAGCAAATCGGGACTGAGGCCTACTATAAGGTCATGAAGTAGAAAAATTTTCCTGGCTGAAGGCTAACTACCCTGCGAACAATTATGTGTTGACCCAAGAGGGTGCCTCAAGCCATACGGCCTTGAAGACACAAAACTTCTGCTATGAGCACTTTTCTAACTTCTAGTATCATAACTTCTGACTCTCTTCCACTCCTGATCTTAATCCCCTCGACTTCAGTCTATAGAGCGTCTTGGAGAGAAATATGCAGGAGCTCAAGGTCAGCATCAATGAAGAAATGGGACAACATCGTGTGGAGGGTGTGATAGAGGCTGGAGGCTGCCATATTGAGCAATTCTTTCCAAGATTGATTGCTTAAAGTTTTTTCAATAACATTTTTCATTATCCTTTTATAATAAAAAGTTATTAAGGTTTTGGTTTTGCTTCTTTCTAGCGGAAAATTCCCCTGTCGCACTCTGTACGATTATTAAAACTGTGTTAAGCAAAACTTTAAAAGTTGTTCTATCATTATAAAAGAAAAATAAAACTTTTGTGAATAATTAAAATAATTTCAGTGCCTTTTTGAAAAGGCAGATATGTCGACACACTCTGTATAAAAGAATGGAAAATTATCTGAATTAAAAAATAAAATAATAATTGAGGTAAAAAGGTGAAGAACCGCTGCTGTTAAGGTTTGAAATTCGTACGTACATACAGGACTAGATCCTTCCATTTGATATATATACGAACGATTTTTCGAGTAATACTAATATTTTATTATTTCTTGTTTTAGTTATTTGACTCTCCACCTAAAAGGTGGATCTAACCATTTTCAAATAATAATTATTATTGCTCTGTAATTTTATTTTTATGTTTAAGTGTTCCAGTAAATATATAAAATAATTTTTATTTTGAGTTTTTGATTTTATCATCCATTTTTAATTGCAACCCTTTTTTTTTTTTTTTTTTGTAAAATTCAGCTCAAACCTTCCAAAAATCTCACATACCTACTTTTTCTTATTTAAAAAATATATTTAAGTAATAATTATACACTTTGTATTTATGCAAAAAACTATACTAATGACTTTTACTATAGAAAAAGAAGATCACTGATTCAAATATAATCATGCATGTAATCAAATATCTTTGAAACTAGAGAAGTCAAAAAAAAATAATAAAAAAACCATAGAATAATCAAACTATTTTAATGATACTTTTCAAACCTTGCTCAATCGATCTACAGATTAGCATATGTATTTGTATGTGTACAAAGTTTGCAAATACGAGGATGGTCTGATAAGTTTCCGACCTCCACGTGAAGATGACATCACTCGTAAATAAAAGCTAGTCACATCTATCTAGCATCTGTTGAAAGTTACTACGCAAAGTTACATCCATTTTGGACGCGTTATGCCACGCCACAGTCGTTTGAGTGAGTTGATGTGATGGATTTTTTTTTCCTCCCAACATAGTCTCTTTGTAAATCTACAGACTTATCCAAGCGGAATAACAGACGGGTCATGCTAGGAGAAGTATGAAGAGTTACCAGGAGACCATGTTGAAAAATATATTTAGAAATGTTTTTCACAAAAACACGCACATCAATTAACTCAAGCAATTGCCAGTCCAAAATGCCTGAAACTTTGGTGAGTAACTGTAAACAGATGCTAGAAAGAGGTAACAAGATGGTTCAAATAGAAGGTAAACAAAAACTATATATGTATATAAATTATGTTCAGGATTCACCTAACCTCGATTTTTTTTGAAGTACATGATTAGGGTTAAGTATTTTTGTTTTAAATAACTTTTATAATTTTTCATAACATAATTATGATTCAAATACTATTAACTATAGTTTTAATTAATAGTTTATGTTTCTGTTTAAATATAAAGAAAATGAAAATGGTGCATATACCAAATTTCCGACGAATCAGAATTAGGGATAAGAAAAAAGATTACTGATTAGTATAGATGAGTCATTTTTGCCTTATAGCCTCTTCAGATGTGACTAGCTTTTATTTACGTTAGTGCTGTCATCAAAGATGGCGTCAAAGATGCATCACGCTCTCGAAGGCCAATTGTCGAAAATGTGGCTAAAACAATGGAAATCGTGGACCGTTATCTAGGCACTGTTTTTATTGATAAGGAGATTAACATTAATGGGGAAAAATCCACTAAAATTAATCATTCACCTCATATTTAATCTTCCTACAAAGTTATAGCAAAATCGGGCCGTAACTTTTTACGTAGCCCTTTCTTCTAATGAGACAAATAAACTGAAATGACTACATAGCTTATTTGGAAGAGGTAATAACCGAGTGATATATTGATACCCCTTGGGTTCATTACAATTGCATTTTGTACGAGGCCTTGACATCCATGTCAATACACATTTCACTAATAATAATTATTTATGTTTTATACATCCTACTTATGTATAATTAACATCAATCCTCAGTCACTGTACGTTCGTGCATGCATATACATGTGCAAAAGCCCTACTTGCCATCACAAGGCACCTTCTTCTCTCAACTCCAAGGAAATTTGCTCCCTCTCTCCGAATCTTCACCTTCTGAACCCTTAATAAATATAATTATGTAGTTCCTTCATTAGCATTCTTAAAAAAACATATATTTCACGCCTATGTATGTCGTAATAAAAGGGTTTTTATTAGAAGTATTGCACCTAGGTATGAAGGCTTAAAGATAAACAAATAAAACAACTAAATAGTGTTGAGACTCGGTTCAAGACCGAATATAAGTTTCATTTTGGTCTTGAGATCTTTTTCGAGTCTGGTTTGGAGCGATAATTCGGTTCAAAACATAGATCGAAATTTAATCGTTTTCAAATCGTGGACCAATTTCTTCAGTCTCCATATATATATAGCAATTTTTTTCGCTCTTAATCTACTCTGTGTCACTACGAATCCTGGAGACATTTTTTACCAAGCTATACTTTATCAAGACAATGAGAGTTTATAAGCGTATTTATTTTACTTTATTTAAACAATTAAATCTCAAAGTTGTATCCCTTGCCGGACTTCTTCACTTATTCCTCCGACAGGACAACCCATTCCTTCTCCAAGTCATCTTTCAACCCCTCGGCATTCATATAAGACGTATCCCAGGGCTTTCTTTCGATGGCGCCACAGACTTCCAGGCTCCCACTAAATGTTCTTATTCTCGTACTAGAGCTTTTTAATCTTGATGGTGATAACTTCGGAGCAGGAGGGGATGCAGAAGATCTCGTCATAACTTATTATTGCGTCAAAAACGCGGACACATAGTTTATTTAGTCCTCCTTCTCAGTTAACCTTGGTCTGATAAAGAAATTGGTTTCAAAATAATTGTTTGTTTATTGCTCTAACAGTTAATATTACGAAAAAAATTGGGAAATTACATCAATTTTCTCATCTATCCTAATCCCGGTGTTGTACAAATATAATTTACTAGCGGAGGGTGCACGCGTTGCAGGGTTGAATAGAAGAGAATAGAAACAAAGAATGAAGGTAGGATAAAAGCGACAGAATAAAAAGAGAAGAAGGGGGAGTGATATGGAATTAGAAAAGGGGAGAGAGGTGTTATTTCGGTCAAACAAAGCCTTTTAATGACCTCACAGGGACAAAAAAAAAAAAAATGCTTGGTTATTTTATGCATTTATTCCCTAAATTTCAGACTGATCTGTTGAATCGCTCAGGATTATATGTGTGATAACACCAAAAACAAACTTAACACATCATTCAATAATTCCGGATGCAAACTAAGTAGTACTCAATATTTTAGCAAAATTCAGCTTTATTCATCAACTTAGTCTCTCCTTCAACCATGATACCATTTTTAAAATATTACTATTTTTTTTAAATCAAATGTTTTATCAATTGTGACATACCACGCAAGAACTCTGGTTTATTGCGGTAAAACAACGCTTTGAGTCCTTGACACGTTGTAGTTTTTGGTCCACTGTGAGCAAACGCAGTACCCACTTTGAGAATACCTTTTTCATACACCATTTTTTGTGCAACATAGCTAACACATTGGCATTTGATATCATTAGAATGTCAGCTATCTCGTGTACCTTCATTTTACGATCAGACAAAACCATTTTGTGGACTTTTTGTATCTTTTCAGGAACAAATGCAGAATTTGGAAGACCAAAGCGTTCCGCATCATCGGTATTTGTACGGCCACATTTAAACTCAGCAAACCAACGTTCCACAGTCGCTTTCGATGGAGTAGAGTTTGGATAATATTTATCAAGCAAAACTTTTGCCTTTACAGTATTTTGTCCCATGAGGAAGCAGTGATTTCTCAACACAAGCAATTGATTTGAATCTTCTTTTTTTTTACAAACACCCTAAGTAGCGTCACTTCAAGCACTTGTAACTTGTAAACAAATAGTCCAATCGTCATGAAAAAATGATATGCTTGTTTCAAGGCCAGTACTACCTTATCTATAGATTTGGAAATAGTGGCACCATCTGTAAGAAAACCTCGGGACTTATTGAACGATATATTACATATATATACATAATATTAAACGCATCCCTCTTAACTTCTTATGACGTGTTGTAGCTTGATATTCGCAATTCTGAACCACAAATGACACCATCAATAATTGATCTATAGAATTGATCTTGACCGACTTTTAAATGAGCGATCCAGACAGGCTTTTTTCTTTGGGAGCGATCTAGACCGAACTCACAGTAGTCGTAGACCGGTCCAGTATTTTCAGATCAAAACCAAACCCTACTATGTACCTAATTGAAAAGGATGACGACACAGAATCATGGAGGAACAGTAACAGCAAGACTACGTCTTAGTATGTGTAGACTAAGGGAATGTGGAGATTGTGACAATTATGTAATTAAGTGTAATTATAAAGTGAAGGGGGGAGATGAAAAAGTTTTGAAGAAACGCAGCAAACAATACCATTATTGAATACGATACGAAACAAAAAATGTTGTGATTTTATACTGAGTAGTCCATTAAAATCCAAACAATTTGAATTTTAAACTTCAACAAGCTATAATTAATTTATTTACAATATAATTTCAACAAAGTTAATACTATAAATAGATGAAGTGTCTGAGCTATCTTAATCATTCATGTAGCCGCTCTTTGCACTAATAATGGCTTCTAGGCAATGGCAGAAGGCCTGGAAGCCGCTAGGGATGTAGTCCTCTGCCAAGGCGTCTCAGTACTGGCTGACAGTGGCTTTGAAGGCCTCATTGTTTGGATGACCGACAATGCAGGCCTTCCCTTTGACATACAACCAAAAGGTATGGTCAAGGGGTTGGGCATCAGGTCAGTCAAAAGTGTAAAAAAGAGTTCAAAAGAGTCTTGTTACAGACAAGATAGGTTCCTTTCATTACTGATGTCAAAAGTGGCCTCTCAACCTTCACAGAGATCTTTATATCCACTTTGTTCATCGCTCTATTGACAGAATGGTGTGAAACTTATAGATTTCTTACATGGGCACCCATGGACTTGAGTTAATAGGTTTGGGCTGTTTTTTTAACTCCTCCGGATCCAGTTTGGCCTGTTTGACAGAGCCCCTCATCCTCTCCAACGTTTCAGACTTGCTGACAGCGTAGACGGTGGTCCTAGAGACGTCCAACTGCTTGGTGCGTGCAATGGAAATTCATCGATCACGTTCATTTGTCATTTTCTCGGCTAGTATATAAGCTAGAGAATTAAAGTTTGTTTTATTTTTTAACTAATTGTTTATGCCTTAATATATCGAAATATGAAATAATTTCAATCACTCAACCTTAATTTATTATTGAATTAATAAGTGTTCAGATTTCAATGGACCACCCCCTATAATTCATGTTGGTTCTACAAGTTGAGTTATTGGACAAATTGTTACTTGAACAGGTTTCAATTAAAAAATGATATTTTTTTTTAAAACAATAGTATATTCAAAGCTATCATACAAAGTGACGAAAGGCATCTGTTAACTTGAATACATTCCTTTCCCCGTAAGAAAAAATCACCTCCCACAAAATGATGCTTTTCTGGAAACTATATGATGTTCTTTTTATCATTTTTTTTTCTCTTTCCTTTGAATTCACCTTCTTTTTAATTCAATTAAAGGGTGAATTCATGAAAACTGCAATGTTAGTTAAGGAGTTAAATATATAAAACTATCAGCAACCCCCTAACGGACAAGTAAATACATTAATCCAAGGATATACTTAAGGGCGTTTGATGCACCCTAGTATACATTAAAAGGTCAATCATGTTTTTATTTGAAAAAGTATATGGATATATGTAATAGAGGGCAGGTCAAACGACTATAAAAACATGATTTTATGTGTACACTATAAAAAGATCACAGCAAAAAAAAAATATGACCTTCAAGAAATCACCCAAATCCTTAGAGGAGAATCCTTTAGCCTTACCCATGAGATAGTACAAAAGCCTAGCAACTCATTGAATATATACAATTATGAAGCAATATTTACTCCTAACAATGCTTGAAAAAGAAGGCAAAAGGAGAAAGTTGAGGAATTATTCTTATGAGATTTTTTTTTATCTGAAAAAGCCTATAATATGTGAATAATTAAAAAAAGTTTGATGATGCAGGATATTTACATACATATAAAATGATAATCAAATGAAGTGGAAAAGTATTGTCATGCAAATACATCAAAATGTATGACTGTGAGATGCTTCAAGTATCTCTCATGGCATTAAATGATTACCTTTAAGTGTTGGGGTTCGGTTTGAAAATCCTAGCCCGGTCTGAGACCATTATGATTTGTGTGGGGCGAATTAAAAGAAATAGCACGTGGTTTATTAAATAAAACTACGTGCGGTTAGACAAAACTATAAATGAAAAATTGATGACCCCGTATGCGTTTCAAAGTGTTGACCATGGACCTACGATGACGTCATATAAAGTTAAATGTGATGCATATTTGTACATGTCTTTAATTAGGATAGAAGTACAAATTTCTCCGTGATTTGAAAATAATTTATTCTTACTCTACGGTCTGGACCGAAAGATCCGTACAAATAGGTCTAAAAAAATTATTTAAGATCCGACTGAAAAAAAAAAAACCAGGATTGGACCGAGATTCAACACTAGTAGAAAAAGTATATATTTTTCATGGGCATTTTATGATCTTTTGACTCTGGCTGTCACAATATTCTGTACATTGATGAATTATAATAATTATTATCATTTAACTCTATTCATAAGTAGTAGAGGAGACGTGGCACATTTACAAAAGACTTCTTTTTTTTCTTTTTTTTTTTTTTTTTGCTCAATTACTCCAAGGCATGTTTGACTTAGTACTGAGACCTGCCTCTAAGTAGTCAGTCAAATACTCATAATTGACCAGGAAAATTTAAGTAGTAGAGGAGACGTGGCACATTTACAAAAGACTTCTTTTTTTTGCTCAATTACTCCAAGGCATGTTTGACTTAGTACTGAGACCTGCCTCTATGTAGTCAGTCAAATACTCATAATTGACAAGAACATTTTTATTTCATAATGTTTTTACTCTAACAATGCACATAATGTATGTATCTAGCCACCCTCATCCTCAATGACAGCCTCGAACCACCTCCGGAACCCTTTAAACACATTGGGAACGTAGTCCTTTTTCATAATCCTCCACAGCTGGTTAGCAGAGGTCTTCAGGGCATCAATATTTGGGTGGCTGACTTTGCAGTCCTTCTTCTCCATTTGACACCGAATGGTGTAATCCAGTGGATTCAGGTCAGGGCTCTGAGGGAGACAAAGCTTCTTGGACCAGAATTTCGTGTTGATAACCATCCACTACAGTACAATTTTAGCATTATGGACCGGAACCCCATCCTGCTGAAATACGTACGTGGCCTTGTTGGACTTCTTCATGGTCTTGATGGCCTATGGGGCCACATTTTCATTCAACACCCTCAAGTAGGTGGCCTCTGGTAACCGGTATCTAACAGGAAACCAAAAAGGAGGCATTTTTTCTCTAGTTGATGCCACAACATCATCACAGAGGCCGGATGTTTGGTCTTGGTGACTGTCCTGATGTCAGCCTTGTCAAAGCATACCACACGATCATTTTGCTTGTAGTTGACGGGGTAAACGGTAAAGGTCTTTTCATCAGAGAAAAAAATTACTCGGTTGCTGTTGTGCTTCAGATCATTCAAAAGTTGTTTCTTATTTTTAGGCTAAACGATTTCCATCAATAGTTATAGCATTATTAGCGAGTTTAACGTGTAAGTCAGTACAGTGGTATGATTATAGAAGTTTAAGGCCGTGATGTACGGTCGTCCTAGATATGAGACCTTTACAAAACGTATGGCACTAAATTAACAATTGCTGCAACTACGTTTAGAAAACGTTCAGTTTGTGTTCGATTTGTTTCAGTTTTCGAGCAGTTTTTTTGTTTTTTTTAATCATGAAATATTTTATTACGACATTTTATAAAATTATAAGACTAAATTCATAAATTAACATGAATGTTTCCGGTTTCTTGACATAAATATTTCGTAAATTTATTCCATAACTTGAAAGAGTAATAGATAGTTAAATACCAGTAATAAATTATGATGCACAAGAATCGGAATAGGAGACCCTTATTGTTCTTATGCCGAGCCCAAACAAGGAACCAATTCTGATTAATCGTCACATCACAAGTTAAAAACGTAAAATATTAGACTACATATTACTTTTTGATGAATAAAAAACTAGACTTTTCATGATGTTGAATTTTTAAATTTCAATGTATTATTAAGGTATACTTAGATGATTATTATAGATAACGGATCAGTACTATGGATCGAACAAATTCACTCTCAGAATAGTTAATTAACATACTTGCTATGAAGTATAATTATATAAAATGATAAACAAAGCAATGAATATTCAAACACTTGTTGCAACTGTTCTTTTTGTACTGAGTGTCACAATATTATCTCAAATTTCTTTTTTGATAAAATATAACTGATCGCAAAAATAATCAAAAATTCAAATGATATGAGTTCAAGTACGTCCAGAGTATTATATATATATATATATTTTTTTATTGCAGGGGGTCTTTTTTTTTTTTAATTTAAAAAAAAAAAAAAAAATTCAAATAATAATTTTTTTGGCAAAAAATCAAAAATATACAGCTATTCATAAAAAATTAATTTTTATGAAAAAAAATTCCAAGAATCCATGAATATTCCAAAAAAAAAAAAATTTTTTTCTTTTTTTAATTTTAAGTAATATTTTTTTTGGGAAAAAATTTCAAATATTAAAGATAGAATATAAAATTTTAACATTAAATTTTTAGGAGAAAAATTTAAAAATTTTATTCTTATATCTTTTTGATGTTGGAGATGAACAACCATCCCGTCTAACATCTATCCGTGTCTCCCCTAGTATGTACTTCATATGTCCACCTAAATAATTAATCTTTCATTCATAAGAATCATGAATATTGCAGAAAAATGCAAATCATCAGAGATTTCCTAATTACACATCGTGTGAGTCAGAAAAACGATAAATCATTTTTAACATGTTAAGTACAGTCAAATCCGGATATAATAAAAATACGCTTATAGTCAACGTTCTCTAATATACCTATTTAAAAAAAAAAAAAATAAAATACTTTACATAGAAGAAACACGTAGTGAAAAATCCGCATATAATCAACTTTTCTTGACATTTTTAATATTAACGTCATTTTCCTTTTTTTATAGGTACAACACTTTTTTTCAGTAGGTTTATTTTTAAATACATTTAACATTGCTTTGCAATCAGTAGGGGTACATATCATGAGTGTCTCACCGATACACTTTTGATGAAGGATTAGGTAAAATCCTCCACGATCACTCAAAAACAGGATCTAATCTAACACAGGTTCCCTCGAAGTAGGGAGTTTCAAAATTACTTATATAAATAAGCACCCAAAAAGTGTGGTTTAAAAAAAAAATACTTTGGATGTTGTGCACTTTTCATGGGAAAATTCGAAGTTTACTTTATTCGGATTTGATTATATATCCCTCACTAAAGTTATCATAAAAATCAAGACTCACCCATGATTTTTCCCCGAAAAGTTTTGACCTTTCTCGAGATAAAATCATTGAGCAGATAATATCTGCTATTACACGAAGGTTCAATATCTCAAGCAGAAAGCAACTATTAATTTAATGAGGGTCAAGGAGCAACGTGAACTATTAGATTAAAAGAGACTCAAAGATAATCCTTCCTGCATTTAAGATAGGAAGGTCGTTTGAAAAGTCCGTGCAAAGTCTAAGAGATGGAACTACTGGTGCGTATCGGAGTTATGTTTAGTTAGTAGCATTTCTTGGAAGAACACGCTACATCTTTAAGCCAGTATATTTCTGGCTGTTTGGCTGTTTTTGATATTATTCGTTTGAATCAAATAAGTGGAGTCGTTTACAAAAAATGGAAGAAAAATTTTTTCGTTTGTTGATTAAACATTACTTTATGAACTATAATATCCAAAATTCTCAATAAATAAATGGCCTGTTGGTCTGTTCCAGACCAACAGGTCAAATTTTCTACATATCATAATTCTTATCTTCAAATCTCAACAATTCATCCTTTTAAAAACAATGAGGTTCTGTGATTTAAAGCGTTTCTTGTATGGAGGCGAGAAAATGCCATAATGGTGCATTCAAAATTTAATGACACTTTCTCTCCTACAATAAAAAAAAGCCAAAGGCATTTTCAATCACAGAACCTCTTTATTTTGAAGAGTAGAATAGTTGAGGTTTGAAGAATATAAAATGCAACGTTCTTAGAAATAAATTGTGTTCACATACATGATAGATGTGGTGGTAACTCACCTTAATACAATATGTCTACAATTCTTGAGTTCTAAAGGGAGTGGTTCAGGTTGGAATTAAGGCCTCATATAAAACGGAATCTATGTAAGATAAAGGAAAAAGTATTTACAATTTATTTTATTAAAAAATCGGCAATCACATGAATGATTTCACTTTCATGATTTGAAATTAGCAAAAAAAAAAAAAATTGAACGCAAATTACTTCACGGATAATGATACTAGAGAACTTGAATCAGATTTGGTGTCATACAAAGAATGAAAATTGGTGCCGTTTGTCCGAATCGGGTAATTGGAAAATTGGGGTTATTTATAAAAATCTACATTTTTAAGACCACTGCAGAATCGCCAATTACTAATTAATTAATTAACTAATCATCCCCAACTATATATTAAGATATGTTACCAATTAAAACTCTCCATTTTTTTGTATAAGATAACTCTCTTTTTAAAAAATCTCAATGAAAAGTTATTTAAATAGAAATGAAAAAAAAAAAAATGAAAAAATCACCGGATATTAATATACCAAAGTTTGGTTTATTCAACAATGGTCCTCTACCTGATGTGATTTTTAAAACTGCGTAAAACAAAAGGTCAAATGTGTACGATAATTATGCAACATAAATAAAGATTTTTTAATTAATAAAACTAGATTGATTGTCTTTTGTTTTTTTATCCGACACACCTCGTGACTACTGTTCTCCACCGAACATAATATGTATACCAAATCCTTCGACATAGGTACCTACATCACTCTATTTCTTCTTTAATATACTTAATACTAATATGTTATACACAGTATATAAAGTTAAAACATAGTAGTATGTAAAGCCATAAAAGTGCCCCCTGGAGGGAATTCAAGGACAGTTCATCTTTACATAAGTATAGATATAAGTGTGTTTTTAATCATTTTGGTTATAAATACGTACAGGACGTGTAGGTGAAACTAGTCACTTTGAAACTTCAGAAAGTAGGGTAACACCATTAATTCAGCTTTGTACAAATGTTGGCCTTCAATGTGGCATTCATCTATTTTGATAATGGTGTCAATGCAGCGGCTCTGACAGGCAGTAATACAGGTGTGCGCGTCTAAAACTGAACACTCCTTTAAATTTTATGCCATTCACATATTCGTGAATTTATTGAGTTGAAACTGATTTATACTTCGAGGCAAGGGTCTTGACTAGTTATAAACAAAACTCCAGCAAAATCTAAATAGCAACACTGAAACAACAGGCGATAATATGGAGAGACGTCGAGTTGCAATTTTGGAACTTTCCGCAAGGGGAAAAAGTCCCACTGAAATTGCCAAGGTTCTGAACTACAGCCGCACCGCCGTTTACAGCGTGGTAGCCAAAGGGACTCCTTAGGCGACCACAAAATATAAGTCAAAGCCTTGAAGGTCGGACGAAATGGTCGCTGCCGTGAAAAAGTCTGTCAAGGACAAGAGAGGCAAGGTCACCGTCAGCGGCCTCTCGAGGGAGTTCAACGTCAGCAGAAGAACCATGGAACGGCTGGTTAAGAAAGATCTTGGCCTTAAGGTCTACAAGAGAACCCCTTCTCAAGCCCTCAAGCCGTAAAATTTAAAGGAGTGATCAGTTTTAGACGCGCACACCTGTAATGTAATGGGTCTCATGGAGTTTCAATGCTCAATAGATAAAAGCCTTGAGAGCTTCAAGATTGGATGTACTAGTACAGCAAGCCCTAGCCTCGATATGCAGCTAGAAGGGCAAGTTGAGCGGGTTGACATCTGGAAGGTATGGTGGCCAGAAATGGAATGTTGGGTCTCCAAAAAGGATTGTTTAATAGATCTCAATATGCTATAAAAATTACCTATGCAAAATGGCATTGTCCTACGAGGTCATCTTGAGGTGGAACATTTTGATCAAATTATGAAAGAATACACAAACTCCTTAGTTAGTAAATACAGAAAATTGAGTTATTTATTAAAAAAAAATTTTGATAGACATTTTTTTAAATAATAAAAAGTGTTTTACAAGTATTTTTCTCAAATGCTCATATGAAACAAAAAAAAAGAGAGAAAAAAAGTAGGGAAAATTTGAGGATCCGCGTATAACACGCATTTTTTTTTTTTTTACATTTTCAGAAAGAAAAGATCAAAATTTTCTTATGTTAATTTATCTTTTTACTCCATAGTTTTTAAAAAAGGACCAGAAAAAGTAGTCCAACGGGTTCAAATCCGGTGATGATGGAGGCCAAGAGGAGAACGCATAAGCATTGCTTTTCAGCCATTTTTGCATCCGCTTAGCTTTGTGGGCCGGAGGCGAGTCCTCCGGCCACATCCATGGCCTGCCGCTGACAACAGACTTTCCATGGCTCTCATGGAACGCTGGGGATTCTCGTCGATGATGTCCCTGACCTGTTTGATGAAGGTGAAGTCCCGGACAATCCTGGTGCTCTTCTCCTCCTTCTTCTTCCTGTCAACAACGTCCATCGGGTCCGATGACTCCTCCAGCTGCTTCCTGAGACTTCTGACCGTTCTAACTGGCATTGACAGAAGGCTAGAGATGTCAGCACTGCTTAATTTCATGTGATCACTAAGCATAATCTGAATAGCAGCGCAGCTACGATCTCTCTCATTGAACATAAATCACTTTTCTTGGACACTTAAAATGATGATATCGCTACTAGTATTAAACAATAACTGAAGCCTATGCCCCGAAAAAAATTTAACACCAAAAACAGACGGATCAGACATACGCTGATGGTGTAATGTCGTGTTTAAAATGCGGCAGATTTTGTCCACTAATCCTATAAAGAATTATAATTCGATAATTGTTGAAAAGTGTTCACGGCACCTTAACAAGAGCTATTTTTTATTCAAAATATTAGCATTCATAGTTAATGATGAACATCCAGTGTAGTCAAGGCATGTTAAAAAAAGAAACCAAAAAACAACATGGCAACCCTGATAATTTGAAGAATGTATTGGAAGACAGAAAGAATAATGATCATGACGTTTTTTAGATCAGCCACAATCGGCTGTGGCAAGAGAGGACGGAGAAAAGGATATAAACAAGGACATTTGCTAGAATTACTCCCATGTCGATCCCCAATTCTACTCTGATTCTAACAAGGACTATCATTTATAACTCTGCAACAAATCCTTAGGATTACGCTCCGTCTTTTATGACCACACACGAACGTTCAATCAAGTTTTGAATATAATTGAATCTATGTAGAAAAGGATGTTCGCTACTAAGGAACTAAATAATAATAACAACTGCTAAGGAAAATAAAATTACTTCATTTATGTTACCAATAACAAATTAACGGGCCAGCTAAAAAATACACTCATTCGGGGAGGAAAAGGAACAGAAAAATCGAACACTGATTACAAAATACAGTGTATATTTTGTTTGTTTTCATTAAGTGCTCTATACACAGTACTGAAAAAAGGTGAAACATGTTTAGTATGGCCACAACGCACAAATATAATACCCAATGATTGGATTATTTGAAAAAGAATGTCTTCAATAAATAAATGGATAATAAAAATAATCACTTTTGTGTGATTTTTACGTATACATTTATAGAAGTCTAATATAAAAGGTGTATCATTTTGGCTTTTAAATTCGTATTAGAAAAATTATTATACATAAGCAATTGAGGTATGTGTATAGTCATTCAAAAATATTAATATTTTTTCCGCAACAAAGGCTTAAAATATAAGAGAAAATAACATTGATAGATGGGAGTATACAATTTTAGTACTGCGGTCCAAGCAGCACCTCGATGTTTCTCTTCACCTTCATTGTACTGGACGATTTTGATACTTAGATAAAAAAAATATATAAAGTATTATTCAAAAATGGTTATATTTTAGCTTAAGGTCTTTTTTAGCATTCAATGGCGTGTTTCATCTAAGGTGTTTGTCCAAAAACTACGCAAAATCATCATAAACGGCGTTTTGGGAACAAATTTAAGGCCGATAAGGCAGGGTAAAGGACATACTTAGATCCCTAAAAAAATGATTTTTTGAGCTTCTCACATCTTAAAGCATGAGTCAAATATCCCAATTCAAAAAAAGTATGTTTTTAAATAGGCCTAATGCACATTATACACAGGATTTTCATGACCAGTTATTTTTTTTATTAAGTATCTACTCTCAAAATTGACTTACTTTTTAAGGTAATAAATTGCATTATTTTTTTAAACTGTATTAATATTTTTTAATCACTGCATCATAATCTAAAAAATATATGTTTTTGTACAAACAAAAAAATTATTAGACGCTATCAATAATCCAAAAATGAGGCTGTCGTAGTTTTTTGTCACTTCTTTCAAAACTTGGTGTAATTTCATTGAAATATTAGTATATTTCAATGAAATTGTTGATCATTAAGTCCATATTAGGTACGTGCAGAAGGTTAAGTAGTATCACTCAAATTATAAGAATTTGTTGGGCACCGCCTTCACCCTAATATACATATATTAAACTAACCCTCATAGAAACAGTAAATATACATTTGAATCTGTTGTTTCGTTACGTATCAAGGTAAAATGTACTTAATAACAGCCTGTCATGTTAAAAGAAGAAGTGGGAGAAAAAAATAACAAGGATGAATCAGAGAAAGAAAACAGTTCATTAAATTATGACTTCCGTTGGATCATACATCTATCTGGAAGGAAGCATGGAGTTATAGTAACCATTCATTTAAATACTTACATGGATATTATATATTTAGCAATATTTGGTGTTGCTTTTACTTTGAAAAACTACGAGAAAGAAGTTTATGTGAGAGGAAATGAATACAACTCTTAGCGTTTGAGCGCTTTTACGTGACGTCAACATTGTTGACGTCACCCATTTTGGAAACTAAATATGTAAAATTTATGCGAATAAAAACCCTGAAGGAAATGATGAATAACCGCCATGTATGTATTTAGATGACAAAATGGGATGCACAAATAAAAGGAATTAAACCTACAGAGTGCCACCTTTATTCTACAACCAACATGATTTAAAAAAAAAAATGAATTTTCTCCTAAAGTAATCATCAGATTTTAATAAAAACCAATATTCAATGAAAGCTGAATCACATTTTTCCCAATTATTATTCAATATAATCGCCTTTGGCGTCAATAACTGCATCTACTTAAACTCAGAAATGGAGCAGGTCTTGATGACGGTCTCCTTTGGCAGATTCCAGACATCAGAACGGATTTTGTAAGAGGATATGTTGGTGTGTCGCTCAACTGCGCCCCAGACAAAGAAGTCAATGGGGTTGCCGTCAGGTGAGCTTGGATGCCAAATACTGGCTCAAACGAAATCAAACGCATCTTGTATGTATGATTTGTATCGGGGTGTTAAAATCAAATTCTATTATAGCCATCGTTTTGTACGCAAGAATAATATTTGAAGTATTCTAGAAAAAAATAATTTTTAATTTGCGGTCAAAACCAAATTACTATTTCATCTAAATCCTCATTTAATAAAATTTTTACTGAAATTATCTAATATTTATACTGTCGATGATTCCATGAATTAAGAAGTAATTTCTAGTACAGGGTCCACGCCACCGATGGGCGTATGCTCCCTCACTTCCTATTATTTATATAGTAACGATTTTTTTTTTGGAAAAAGCTAACAGAAATACATAAATCTTATTTAGATTCATACATAGGCTCAGAAAAATAATGATAATAATGTTCCTGATGGCCACTATGAGCAAATACTAAGAAAATACGTGCATTACTACACAGTTTGACTATTATATCAACAATATTGCAGGCCTGATTTCAACCATCAATTATGGAATTAATTTTAACTTTTTTTTTCTAATGAAAATACCTTCAAGATCGTTCAAAAAGTTAAGCTAATATTGAATTTGTACATTTCATAAACTGCCAGCGAAATCTTCTTAATTCAAAAACGTTCAAGAAATTAGGAACTATACGAACATAATCGTGAATCTTACACTACAAAAAAATATTTTCTACAGTAAAATTAATATCAACTTCAGATGGAGTAAAAAATATGCCTTGAATATGATTGGAGTTCAAATTACCTATATAATATTTTATCAAGTGTATCGTTGGATTTTATGAATACTCAAGTGTACATACTTCAAATCGATATGATAAAAAATTAGAAGTGGTTGATAGATGGACATCATTCTCCGGACAAGAGTGGGAAATATCTTAAAAATAATTAATTTGCAATCAATTGCCCACCCACAGCTATTAATACACCATGTTACTACGTCATATAACCAATGTAATAACCAAATATGTAAGATGCATGACCGTTGGATTTGTTACAGTCCCTCAAAAGTGATAGATAACCCACATGTATTGATAGTTTAATACGTGGTATATATTAGTGTTGAGAGTTGGTCCAAGACTGATTTTTTTTCCGAGTAGGGTTTTTTCTGGACAGATATTTCGGACCAGACCGCGATCTTAGGCTCTAGAACAATATGTAATCTTTTCAAATTGTTGGATAATATGAATCGGTAAATATAAAGACCGATTGTTTCTTGTCCCAATCTATGTACATATATTCTCCACTAGGTGTCATAAATTTATGACGTCCGGAAAATAATACATTTTTTGACCTCCCCTTGTCTGTATTTGTGCAAAACTTGATATCTTCTCTCCCATTGGACGTCCTTAATTTTTACAAACCTCCCATCCTGTATGTATTAGTAAAAAATATATCTCTCTCGGTTATCATTAAGACCACTTATCAGGGGTGTCCATAGGATAGTATTAGTAAAAGGACGATTTAAAATAAAAAAATCTTGATGCAGATCCAATTTTAGTAAAAAATTTCTATACCAATTTGGAGTCTGTAATATTTAAATATTAGGTTAAAAATACCATCCAGTTCCAGTCCCCAAAACCATGGAAAACCCATGTATTTCTATTAAAACAATGTTAGACCATCATGTAATCGGCTTACTAGAATTTTCAATTTAATGTATCGTACCGACTGCGAAGATAGATTTTGACACAACACGCAAACAATCATACACTATGACATCATTATTTAAAAGCGCGGTGAAAGTCAAACCTCAGTCGTACAGGCATTATCGTATAACCCTGTTCTTCTATTACCTTTTACTGACCTTTATTTGCATACTTAATTTCAAAAATGGCTAGTAACATGATGGAAACAAAAGATATTTAAAAAATAATAATAAATGTCCCAATTTTTTGATATTGTTTCTGACTATCAATTCGCAATGCCATTGTTTCGGGGATTTAATATACTTTTCTTTATATTTAAAGGGATTCAAAGGTAGAATATAATGCATGCTTAAGATACGATATTATCGTTCTACCTATTAATTACACAGTAATTAATAGGTCAAGGTATGTACCAAGGTAGATGATGCAAAAAAAGATTTTATATATTAATCACTACGTAGTTCTAGGTATTATTTGCATAATATCCTATACGATGAGTGAACAAAAAAAAACAATCTTGTATTGGAGTTAAGAACAAGTGAAATGTCCCAAACAAAATTAGCATCTTATAATATAGATACATAGTATTAAAAAAAACTTATTTGTGTGTACGTAGAAAAACAATGATAGCAACGTCTTTATTTATAAAACAGAGTCAGATACAGACTTTAGACATAAGCTAAAAGTTGTTCAGAATATTTAATTACGTATGTACAGCCATTTTTAATTCTGATCAGACCAGATTCTTGGGCTGATCAGGGCAAGTTTAAATTTTTGACTAATCAGTTTATTTTTTTCATAAAAGAAGATTGATTACCTGTGTCTGAAAGTTTCTTTTAAGGTATGGGTTGTCGATTCGAAAATTTAACACAAAAAATAAAAATTAAAAAACAATTATTGTACTAACAGAAAAAGGGAGAACGTATATTAAACACGAATTAAAAAAGGGAAGTAGGAAGAGGAGGAGCGAGTTAATCTTAGTATACATCTTCAATCTTCATATTGGTTGAAGAAGGAACATGGGAAATTAGTAATGACAATAAATAATCTACAGGGTCGAGTATTTGAAAAAACTGTGGACGCCCCTGTATAAATAGCCCACCTAATGACTGTTTTTCATACGTTCAAATAAATCTATTAAAAACTTAAAAAGAAAAACCACATTACGTGCCTATTATTTGGAAATTTCCAAAAACTAAAACTTGAAACTAAGTATATTACTCTAATAAATTCCTCTCTTTTTTAATATAGCCAAGAGGTAAATAATCCAACAAGCAGCACACTTTGCTAGATTCCCAAGAAATCTGAATACAAACGGGATCCCGGGATTGAAACCCTCCTATAGACTCAGTACATGACTCTCATACTCAATTAAGAGAAAAATGACTCTAGTTTGCGTGTATGTTAACGGACCACACATACATATATAATTAATTATATTCCAAATAAGTTCGCATCCTTTTGAGCAGTCTTCCTACACACACACACAAAACTTCATTTCAGGGCATTACTGTCAAAAATCTTTTAGCCAATACTCCACATATTGCATCTCTTCTCCTATAAGGTCATGTTTTAAGACCATATGGCGATTCTTATACGTACGTTACGCAACAACATACTTTTGCATCCTCAATGATTAGTGCAAGGAACTATTAGGTATTACGACTAGGAGAGGAGAGGAGTGGGTAGAGGCAAAAAAAAACCCCTCATTAAATTAAAGGAAATACAACCATTCTCTAAATGAATCTATAGAGCGCTTTGATGTGACGTCACTATTCTTGATATCCGTCATCATTGTGGAATATAGTGATGAAACGTTTAATAGGAATCGGCATCTTGAAAATAATGTTTCATTTGCAATACCAATTCTTATTTCTTTCTTTTCTAAGTAAGGAAAAAACACGCCCCCCTCAAAAAAAAAAAAAAAAAAAAAAAATCTTTTCAGAAGAAAATTTAATTTACTTTTTCAATTTCTTTCCAAAAAAAATTTATTATCTCGGAATAACTATCTATTTTTGATCTTTTTTTAATATTAAAAAGTATATAAAAAATTTAATTTTTGAATTTTTTTTCCAAAAATTTAATTTTGGAGAACAGTTGTGAATTTGAGAATTTAATTTTTTGAGAATAGCTAAGTGTTTTGGTAAAATATTTTGAATAGTTCTTGATTTTTGAAAAAAATTTAAATATCAAATTGTATATTTGAAATTTTTCTCAAAATTATATATATATATTTTTTTTTTTAATCGAAGCTAATCTTTACCAGAATCGCATCGGCATCAATATTTTTTTTTTAATCGTCCATCACTAGTGGAAAACAATCAAATTTTATAATAAAAAAAACACCTTTTTCATGAATACAAAGAAAAATAGGGAAATATTGTTTGTCAAAATGGTACAAAAAAATAAAATGACGTTCATTTTTACTGCCTAATAAAAATCCATATCCTAAACGTCTAATTTTATTGTACATCACATCCTAATATGTATTTAAAATATGATATTAAATCTTTATACAATCTTTTTTTCCATGTGTAGACAATAAATCGAAATAATAGTTTATTTTTCTCTTACTATTATCCTACTTTTCACGTACCTCACGTTGTAACCTTTATTGTATCACGCAACCTTTAGTCCAAAAAGAAACAGAAGAAAAAAAACACACGTTAAATCTTTTGGTATTCAGAACAATAAGTCAATTTCACCAAATGCTATTTATCTCCCAAGTCATCCTTGACCTTCAAAGTCATATTATGTATCACCAATTTTTAAATGAATTACATATATATTTAATGATATTAAAATCCTACATAGTATTTGGTTCGAAACTGTATTATAATATGACTAAGTAATATTTTAATAAAAGGTTATATTGTAAAGGATAGCCAAAATTTATTAAAAAGGCCAATATATATATTACGAGCGATCAACAAGAAATAATATTCTTGCGATTCAAGTACAACGGGGGAATCGACAGTTGACAACAAAATACAAAGGGTATTTTTATATTAGAAATCGTAAAAATCTGTCCAAAGCATCTAGAATTTTCTTTATCTAGATATTTCAACTAATCATACATGGAGTTTAATCAAGATTTATACAAATATTAACTATGATGCAATAAGTGACGTCAGTCAAAACGCTCAGTAACTACTACCTCATCATGAGCAAAACGTGACGTAATGACTACAAAAGAAATTTGTTTACCCATTTTGTTTTGCTATCCTCCCATGAATACATATTATTTCCTCAGTCTTAATTACTTTACAGCTCTACGTCACGTAAAGACGGAGAGGAAATTACAGACCAAGGTCAACCCAAAGAAGAAGCCAGCCACACAATTAAACCCGAATATATTAAGAAACAAATGACGATGCTGATTTTTCTTCTCTTTTGATAGCCTTCCCCCCCCCCCTTTCTTCTTATTTAATAATAATAAATTGACGATTGACAGATTATAATCTCACTTCCTCCTATAGGTATGATCCAGAGGACAAAGGCTCATTAAGAAGGCGAAAACATTCATAAATGACATTTGCTCTCAAAATAGATTCATATCTTATGCTAAACACAGTTTAACCCCGGAACTCGACCACCTTTGTAGTGACGAAACTACTAAGAATGACTTTTTTCTTTCCTTCTAATCAGATTACTACACATTGAAGGGTTATATACGAATTAGTTTTTATTAGGCTGTGAAGAATTTTCTTGAGTTCAATCCTTAAAATATGTGGGCTAGATAATGTGCGACCACGACACCTCTCACTGAGAGATGAATATAGAAAATTTTATATTGAATTTTAGTTTTTCTTCAAAAAACATAATATTAGAAATGAAATTAAATTTTTCGATTTATTTTTTTCAAATTTTTTTTTGTAAATTCTTGAAATATTTCTCACAAAATTTAATTTTGAATTTTTTTACTATTTGAAATATAAATATAGAATTTTTTTTCTAAAAAATAATTTTTTTAGGTAATAGCTGTGGATTTTTGAAACTTTTTCCCAAAAAATTTACTTTTTGTAAACAACTATGGATTTTTGTTTTGTTTTGTTTTTTTCTAATAAATTTAATTTTTTGAGAATACCTATGGATTTTCGAATTCTTTTTCAAAAAATGTAATATTAGAAATTAAATTTTTCAATTTTTTTTTTCCAAATTTTTTCTTTGTAAATTCTTGAAATTATTCTCACAAAATTTAATTTTGAATTTTTTTATTATTTGAAATATAAATATAGAATTTTTTTCTAAAAAGTAATTTTTTTGTGAATGGCTGGGGATTTATGAAAATTTTTTTCCAAAAAAAAAATTTTTTGTGAACAGCTATGGATTTTTTTTTTCTAATAAATTAAATTTTTTGAGAATACCTATAGATTTTCGAATTTTTTTTTCAAAAAATGTAATACTTTTAATTTTACATAAATGGCTTTGGATTTAAAAAAAATTTATAATGGATTTTTTTTTCAATATATATATATAATCTTGCAGACGACCCTGTAATTATTTTTAAATATACGACCCTACTCGAATTTGAAAAAATGTGGATGTTTAGTTTAAAATCCCTGTTCAAATGAAACCAACTACAGTGCTGGTAAAAGTTTCAACAAAAAGATTTGTTTGCTTCCAGTCAGCAACATTAAAGGGTTACCCCCTGCATCGTTTCTTGACGCTCCTTCCAGAACATATATTCATTTAATTACGGGGTTCTACTGTATAATATATAAATACCTCCGTCTCTGCTCATTAATTAATAAATATTATTGTCGAAACAATATATATTTAAATAGTATGTAATGAATATATATTTATATATAAATATTTGGTAAGAAAGTTCTTTGAATTTTTGTCATACTCGGAGTGGATTCTAATAGATACCTACATAATTACAAGCACTGAATGTAAGTACGTAAATACCTACTGTTTTTTTTTTTTTTTTTCATTCTACATATTCTGAAAAAGATAAATAGTTTCAATGTATAAAAGGTAATAATGAGCAAAGACATTATTTATTCTTTTAAATAAATAAATCAGAACAATTACCCAATGTAAGAAGTCAAAAGAAGATTAGATACAAGTGATGAAATGTGTACAGTCGCATTCTATGGATAAAGACACCTTATAGGCAGTTATGGCAGAATACGATCAAGGGTGTTGCAGAGAAATTAGCGCACTTTTCAATTATACTTTTAGTAAAATATATATTTTTTATAGGCGAGTGGCACCAGAATCATAGGGACATTTCCACCCCCTATTTTCCTTAAAATATAAAAATACTGTATTTACTAAAATAAAAAAAAATCCTTTAAAAAAAACAGTTATTCGTTCAAATTTAGTCGTTTTCCCAAAAAATATTAGTCCAAAACAATCTAAAAAAGATGGAACAACGCAGGTTCATAGACCACACGATGGGGGAGAAATTGTCAAAAATACCCTCCCTCCCCACACCAGTTATGTTCCATGTCCCTTCTCATGACGTCACTATGATATAATTTGGAGAATTAGTTTGAAGACAAAGAAAAATATTTTTTGATAGAATTGATAAAATTTTAGTTCAACAATTAAGCCAGTCTGACTACTTCTTGAAGGCAGTCAAAAAACTAGGCAGCATTTAGAGAAAAGAAAAAATCTCCCGCCAAAAATCTGACAAAGAAATGTAGTAGGAATTACACAATAAAAACTAATGGAGATGAGATGAATCTAAACTCGAATATTTCGAGTTGAGTCAGTTTCTTTAAAATAATATTTGGAACGAGTTCAAGGGATTTTTAAGGCATTATCAACTATATTAATGTGGAGTTTTTTTTCTTTCGAGTTTGATTAATCCTGAAAATCAACACTATTAATTCCTTATTTTTCATTAAGAGCCCTTTTTATAAGGAAGAAGATGGAAAAACGAAGCTCTAAGGGGTTCTTACAAGAAATGGAGAAGTTTTTGCATATGATATTTTTAAAAACATGTTTTCATGTCTCCCGGAAAAAGGCCTCAAAAGCAACATATGAATGTATAGATACTCTTCTCCTCATTCCTCATGTTAAAAAGAATGATGATGATATTTGTGGTATCTGTCGTACAAAGTTGATTTATCTTAATTACGCTCTTGATTATTCTTCTGCGATAAGATAGTAAAGGCTAAAGCCGCCCTACTGAGAGGCATTATGTACCTATAAATTACATACGTTCATGTAGAGGCAGGTATTATTAATTATTATTGAGTTAGTAGATTAATATAGAATTCCTGGATACTCATTATATAGATATACCGGTAGTTGCATAAATACACGGACTATTTGTGGCAAATAAATAAATGTGTAATAAAACTCGTATGACGTATATTTTTTTGAGAATTATATAATAGAGAATTTATTCTGATATAAAATTTAATATAACTACTGAATATAACCGCCATCAGTTGATATGACACCCTCCAAGTGCCCGCGGAAGCCCTTGCACACATTGATGTTGTAATGGTCTTTCATGGCTGCCCATTGCTCATTGACGCTGGCCTTCAATGAGTCCAAATTCGGGATGCATTGTAGCACAGGCCTTCTTCTCAATTTGCCACCACACACTGTAGTCAAGGGGATTCAAATCAGGTGATTGAGGTGGCCAAACGTGTTTGTTCCAAAATTGCATGTTGGCAGCGAGCCAACCCTGAGTCATTCTAGAGGTATGGGCAGGTCTTTCAGATCTTTTCTCTCCTTGACAAGCTTCTGGACCTTGAACATAGGAGTCCTGGATAGTCCAGTGTCCTTGATTATCTCCAAGTAGACAGACCTACAGGCGCGGAGGAGAGTGGCAACCTTATGACGTTTGGCCTCGTCATTCATCGTAAACGACTTTGTTTGATGCGAGTAAGAAAAACAAAAAGAAAGCCAAAAGATTTACCGAGTTACTTGTGCTGGGATTTTTTTATTTCCGGTCACGGAGCTTCGAGATATAAGCGTTTAAAAATTAGACCGCGTATTAATACAACTACCGGCATATTGTAGTCTTGAGACTCAGTCCGAGATCGAATTTTTATTCCGATTATGGACCGAAAATGCAATTGTAGGTATAACGATTTTCAGACCCAAGCCCAACACCAATATATTGTGCCATTTGTGAACAATTTTTCTCAAGCTCAACTAGATCAAGATTCTCAAAAAGTACAAGTAGCCTTTATATAAACAATAAAATCTCAAAGTGGCTTTTTCAGAAAGCTATTGTAGTCCTTCTCGTCTTCTTGATAATTATTTTTTTTAGATTGGTCTGTACCTCAACTCTTTCCTTAGAGTACATTTAATTTATGACACTTCAACGACTGAAATGGCATATAGTACTTAAAGAACGATAAAGATTGTTTCTAAGACCTACAAAGATTAATCAGGACTGGACCGAATTGACTGTAGTACTTAGCATAGTTGTTTTGTAAGAGCGATGCAACACTTTTTCTCCTTACGATTTCCCCCTTACCCCCACTTACTTGCATGCATTCATACTTTATACATAGCCCCTGACATTAATTTAACATACAAATAAAAAAAAGATTCATTAGATATTTACAGAGCAAATACTTATTATATCTTATGACATTCATTTAGATACAAATCAAAATTTTACATGTATGAATACTAATTTTATAGGACCTGTAGTGAGCAAATATACAAACGAAGAGGACTTACTATTTGCATCATCTAATGTCAGTGTCATAGATAGCCCATATTTAAATATACATACGCAATATATCTAAACTACAAATAGCAGGGAACAAAACATCTGGTTGTCAATCCAGTCTCAAAAACGAAAGAAATATTGAACAGCATTCCTACAAATCTATCAATATACACCTCAAGCAATAAGGAACACGAAGAAGTCATTTAAATTCATGCAATGCAACTTATTTGATGCCTATCGATGAAAATCTCTTGGATTTTTTTTTTAACTCGCACGTTATTTTTAGAGTTGTCGCACTCAAGAGTAAATTTTCTTTTCTGTCATTAATATTTATAGTGATGTAAATCGTGCGTATTTTTTAGCTATATAATAATTAATTTTCTGTTCCTCAGCTGTTGCCATTATTATTTAACTCCTGAAGTATGAACTTATTTTTCTGCAACATTCCATTATATTCAAAACCTAATTGAACATTCCTGTATGCTCATAAAGACGGAGAGTCACCTTGAGGAATTGATACAGAGTTCTGATTGAAAGTTCTTGTTGGAATCCGAGTGGAATCGAGTAACGACATCGGAGTAATTATTGCCTATGTCCGTGTTTATTTCCTCCTCCTCCTCCTCCCTGTTTACAACTGATTGTAGCTGATCTAAATAGACATCATGACAACTAAGCTGCTCTCGTCTAAAAGATTCTTTAAATTGTCAAGGTTACAATGTCGATTTTCGGTTTCTTTATATAACATGTCCAAAATACACACCATTTTCATATACAGAGTACGTCAGGGGAATTTTCCGTGATCCAGAAGCAAAACCAAAACTTTGATCAACCTTAATTACAAAAGTACCATGAAAATGTTAATGAAAAAACTTTTAGTAATCCATCTTGACAAGAATTACTCAATATGTCCACCTCCACCCATAATGACAGCCTCCATACTAGGTCGGAACTTGGGACAGGTTAGCACAATATAATCTGCGGGCATTGCTTCTTAATGCTGGCCTTGGGTTCAATCACATTTCTGTGTGATGTCTTCCCAACCTTTCTCTTTAAGACGCTACACACACTGAAGTCAAGGGGATTGAGATCAGGATTGGAAGAGGACCGGAAGGTCTTGTCCCAGAAGTCAGCAAAGTGCTCCTTGTAAAAGTTCTGTGTCTTCAAGGCCGTATTGATTTTCGGTTTCATTTTTTAACATGTTCAAAATATACATCATTTGCATCACTAATTATTTAATTCCTGTGGAGTGAACTTTCAACTGCATACAAGCTATACATCAGATTGAACATTTGCGTATCCTCGTTCAAGGCACAAAGAAATTCTGAGGATTTGTTGCAGAGGTATATGTAATTCTAAGTACTTTTTGGACTTAGAGTAGAATTGAGGATGGACATTAGAGTAACTCTTAATGTCGTTATTTATTTATTTGAGCTCTCTTCTTGCCACAACTGGTTGTGGCTGATCCAATGAAGCTTCATGACATCTAAACTGCTCTCCTTCAATACAATTCCAATGGTTAAAACTCCAGTGTTAAGGCTTTACGCCGTGTGTAATACTCGAATCCAACACACATAAATATATATACAACATATGGATCTAAATAGTAAAGTCACTTAGAGGAGGTCAACCTTTCATAGGTACATTGAAGCTACATATGTAGTAGTAGGCATATCTAATGAACGACAAAGGGTCATGGAGTTTATAAGCAATAAACATATGTAATATACCTATAAATTACATATAAAAGGTCAAACCTTGAAATTAGTTTGTTCTTTCCCCTTCTGCTTGAGCAGGAGTCCAATATTAATAATAATAATGATTTTCTGTAAAGGCTAAAAACCATTTTGTTTTATTTCTAATACAACGGTTTGGAAGGGCGTAGCTATCAAGTCTAGCACTTGTATATATTATGTACGTACAGCCCTAGATACAAAAGTGGGAATTTAAGGAACAATGTCCATTAGGATGGTAAGTTTGTCAACTTTTTCTCGAATTTTTAGATAGTACATCATCTAGTTCAAAGTTTGTAAGGAGACAAATGGTTATTTATCTCGTCAATTAAGATTAAAATACAGCATTTATCATTAATTTGTATAAATTAATTAGGATAGACATTATTCAAACCTAGATAAACATTAATTAAGGGGTTTTTTTTTCCCCTAAAGCAATCCTATGGAGCAAAATGAGAATATAACATAAGAAAATTTTGATCTTCCCTTTCCAAAAATGTAAAAAAAGGATGCGCACTATACGCAAATCATCAAATTTTCCTAATTTTTTATCTTTTTTTGTTCCTTAGATCCATTTTAAAAAGACACTTTTTCAACACTTTTTAAGGGTTACAAAAATGTCTATAAAAATTATTTTATGCAAAATAACGATACATATCTTTTTAGTATCCATATTCACTAAGAAAGTGTTTTTCCCTACTTTTTTTTAATAATTTGATCGAGATGTGCGACCTAAAAATGACCTAGTAGGACAAAGCCATTCGGCATAGGTCATTATCATACCATAGGACAGATTTTTCGAAAATAGCCGTAATCGAAATTCGGAAAAGGTTGAAAAATCAACCACCCTAATGTGATTATAAATGAAAGAACCATTGGAGAGAGTCAAAAGTACATACAAAATAAGTAATAATTTCAGTTTTAGTGTATAGCATTAGGAAGACTTTCTCTAGGTAATTGGCTCTGAATCTCTTTGAGGAATTTACGTCTTACATCGCTTTATCATCCAGACACCAGTAGTAGATAAAAAACAATTAAAATTATTAATTATACAAACTAATCCCGCTGAGTTTCAAATTATATTGTTGATATATTTCTTGGAATTGTTATACTGGGTCAAGCATTATTATTTACTCATGCCTATTATGAAAATTTTGATAGGTTAAGATTCATTTATTTACAATGTTCCAAAGAGCAATGTTGTAGAACACGTCATTCGCTGTTGATTGCTAAAAATGCATTGTCCTAGACCCTACCATGAGCACAGAGTACGAGAAGAAGATTGATATCGCAGCACTCCTTCACACGGAATTGTCCCAGAAGACCATCTGGGAGCCTCGAGGAAGAGGCTTTACAATGTTTCCAAGCGGATGAAGGTCAGGGAGACCTCAGACACTATCCAGGAACAGGCAGGAAACCCTCCGCGTGTCTGTCAACCATCTGAGGTCGACATTCAAGAAAAACCTAATTCCTTAATTGGGTTTCATGACAGATGAACAAGTCCCCATTAGGGATGTCCACGGCTCGAAAAAAGGCAGTAGGGAACAGGGAACCTATGGACTCGTTGTGATCTTTTCTGATGAGTAGTCATTAACTATTGACCCTGTCTTCTACAGGCAGAATAATCGAGTAGTGTCATTTGGGGGTGGAACTGAGGAGCACCGATATGTCTCCTGCAACAAACACCCTGCTTTAGTGATGATGCTAGATTTAGTTGCATCCAACGTGAAGGCCATGAATCCAGTCTGGTTCCTTTTAGTATATAATCTTAAGGTTGATGAGTAAGTCAAAATTCTGGACAACAAAGTTACCCCATGGATCAAATCCATCGTTGGTAATTCTCCCTGGGTGTTCCAATAACATGGAGCACCTGCCCAAGCCGCAAAGAAACCCCAAGAGTGCCTCCAGCACAACATGCACTTCCGGACAAAGGGGTTCTTCGTGCCTTTTCGGACCTCAACCACCTAGACTATTCCATTTAGTCACAAATTGAGTCCAAGGCCTGCAGGAGACGCCACAACGGTGCCCGCGCCCTGAAGACCTCCATCAACAAGGTCTGGGCCTCTATGAGCCTGGGGAGCTCGCCGTCAATTCTGAGGGCGGATACATTGAATAAAAACATTTTTTTTTTTTTGTGTGTGTTTCAATTAATAGTTAATAAACTTGTGTACTAATTCGCCCAAAATCCTACCATGTACTTCAATTCTTTGTGTGCTAAAATGGGTAAATAATAACGGTTGGACCGGTATGTTATATGTTGTGTTCAAGTAGCAACTTGAATCGAATTTGTCATCCACCTTTTGTTTTATTTCCACTAATTGTATTCGTATTAATGCCATTTTTGTTTACTATAGTTTATACTATTGAATTTTTTGAATGTTGATTTCCATGGCGCGATTTATTTTATTCAAATTCCACGGCTACATAATGATTTAAAAATTGATTTGTTCATATCTTCTGTTTAGTCATTCATTCCCATCAAAATTAAGTAATTATTCCAGAGCGCTCTCTACCTTATCAATTCTATGAATTCCATATCTTCTTCGATCGGTGGTGGTAGATTTATGTGAATTTTTACTTCGGAGACACTTGCTCATGACCTTCCTTCTGTGATCTTCACAGTATCTTTACTTCCCTTATGGTTAATGAAGTTTTCAAACATTTTCTCCATGAACTGTTTCAGCATTGAGATTATAGATCCCCGACTTGCAACTCCTACATTTTGTTTAGCTTTTGAATCCGATCCATAAGTGATTGATTTTCTATTTCAAATTCGCTCTTCGTCGGCATCTTTTTTTAAATATTTAATTTTTCTTACGTAGGTTTTCTCAAAGTTCTTCCGAATACTTAATTTCCGTTGGTCTGGACCGTGTTATGTTTCATTTATATCTAAGCAAATTATCTCAAGCCCTTATTCAGAGTATTAATATATATAACAACATTTTTTACTAAAGTACACAAGTTGGGGGAAAAAATGTACCTAATGACACCACGAAAAGAATTAAACTTAGTTCCACAAAGTGCTTACGAGGCTCACATGGCAAAACTCAAGCCGCTTATTAACATATACGTCACAAACAGATAGACAAATATCCATATGTATATTAGATAGGACAGAACATGATAAGTAAAGTTATTTTATCAAATTAATTCAAAAAGGAATTGACAAAAAAGTATTTGTCCTTTGATAAGGCCGTGATATTATACCTAATAGTTATTTTTGCTATTTACATATATACAAAATTGTCTGATAATAACTTCATTTTAATTGATACTATGCTTCAAAATATTGTAATGCTGATCTCGTCCCAATTTCATGGAAATATATTGAGGCAAAAACTCTTCCAAAGTACACTGACTCCTTTGTATCAGCCTCTACAGTGCTTAATCACAAAACTTGATTAGAGGTCTTTTTAATCATCAAATGTTTATTTTTATAAAATAAATAAGTTAATTAATAATCAAGTCATTCCGTAGAAAGGCTCAAAAGAATAAGAGACTATTGATAAGCACACAATTGACAGAATGAGACAACAAATGTCGTCATTGCCACTACCATATTAAAGATGAAGTTTATAAGACAAATAATAGTCATTACCCCTCATAACATACTTAATCACCACAACTTCTTTAGTAATGGAAGAAGGTGGAATTTAATATCATACATATGTACAAGGAACAAGAGCCCAAAGACATTATATTCTATCTACATATGTATATAGGAATATAGATGACGTATTTTTAGTTATGTTCTCTTTAAATAAAGAAAACAAACTTCCTTCTGCCCTTGTCAAATATTGAAATAAAGGACAATAAGATTATAAATACCTTGACATATTTTTTTAAATTTTAAAATAACCTTTTTTTTTTCTTAATAAAAAAATGGTCAATAATCCTTTTTCTATTTTTATAAATAAATCTTCCTTAACAAATTATACCCAGCCGGAAGGAGAGCTCCTTAGCTGTCATAACGTTTCATTAGATCAGCTACAAGCAGCTGTGACGAAGGGGAGAAGGAAATAAACTAGGACATAGGTAAAAATTACTCCAACGTTGACCCTCAATTCTACTCTGAGTCTTTTTGTTTTAGATTGACTACATAGGGACAAGAAAAGTAGGATAATTCTGAAGCGTCAGAAGGATTATAGCCATTGTCAAAACATTATTTTTTTTTAAATTTTTTTTTCAAAATAAAATTTTTTGGAAAAAAATTGAAAAATCTACAGCTAAGAAATGTAGGATAATTCAGAAGCGTCCTAAGGATTATAGCCATACTCAAAAAATTAAATTTTTTGTCATAAAATTCAGAAATCCACAGCTGTCCACGATAAATTAAATTTTTTGGAGATAAAAAATCAATAATTTAATATCATATATTAAATTTTTCGAAATAAAAATTCAAAAATAAATTTATTTTTTGGAGGAAAAATTTCATAAATCTATTGCTTGACTCAAAAAATTAATTTTTTTGGGGAAAAATGACAAAAATTAAATATCGAATATATTTTTTTAGAATAAAAAAATGCCAAAAATCCATATCCATTCCCAATTTTTTTTTTTTTTTTCGAAAAAAGTTTCAAAAATACATAGCTTTTCATTAATATTTTTTTTTTTTTTTTTTTTAATTTCAAATATTATATTTTACGGAATAAAAATTTAAAAATCGACACCTATTCACTTAAAATAATTTTTTGGGGAATAAATTTCATAAATCCATTGGTAGTCCCAAAAATTTAATTTTTGGAAAAACATTTCAAATATTTTTCTTTTTTTTCTTCAAATATTTGAATTTTTTGAAAAAAAAAAATCAAATATTCTATATTTAGGGGGAAAATTTCAAATATTCAATTTTCTAGTAAAAATAAAAAAATCCTTTTTTGGGGGGGTTGGGGGGGGCCTATAGCGGACGCTCCTGTAATTCAAGTAAAATATATTATTTCTTCCATTGCAATGGTTCATCTATGGCCCATACTACGTAAATATGGAGTGCAACACGATGCAAGAACCTGTTTTTAATTGATGTAGTGTGTGTCAATAGAAAAAATCTTGAACAAAAATCCCAAAAAGAAGAAAATCCACATATCGTAAGCTTAACAAAGAAAATAAGTTGTTTTTTTTCGTGACAAATTGTTTTTTTTAGCGTGTAAAATTAAAACACGAAATTGTTTCAGATGAATTACTTTAGAAATATATTAGGATAAGATATGTAATTAAAATGTTAGTCTTGGAGGTATAAATTTTTGACTCAGAGTATTGATGTACATAAGTCCTTTCAATTTCATTTTAACATCCAAACACATAGTTCATTGTATTTTCTAGACCAAACTTTTCCTTTGGACCGATTTTTTTTGTTGGACCGAACTAATTCGGTCCCACAAAAAATATAACGGTCTGAGACCGGTATAGGATTTTCCAGACCGAAACCCAACACTAGTTTTTACGCATTTGTAAAGAAAAAAATAATGGGAAAATAAAAAAGTAACTCCATATTTATGTACAGAGAGATTTCAATAATATAACCTAGCGGTGTGTTAAAAAGAAGAAATCGAAAATGAACATGGTGGTACCCCTGACAATTTGAATAATATGGAGAAGAACAGCTTAGCTAGATAATAAACATTTCTCAAATCTTTCATCATGAGTGAGCAAGAAGCAAAAAGTCACGAGGATCTCAGACCTTCTGGATGCCAAAATTGAGGTGGCAGAGATTATGGGCATTGGTAGGTGCTTCATATATATGAAAAAGGATGGAAAATACATCTCAAGGAAGAAGGAAGTGGGGGACACAACTTGAAAAGGGATTCTGAGTTTCTGGGGGACCTGATAAGAAGATCAAGATCGTGGCGGCCGACGGCAAGAAGATGCCTCCCTTCTTTTTTAAGACTGGGAAGAAAATCGGCCAGGAGACCTACTACAATGTGCTGAGGTTCACCCTACTGCCATGGCTCAAGGACACATACCCAGAGGAAAACTATTTGTGGACCCAAGATGGTTCACCCTCACACACATCGGCCAAATGCCAGAAGTTCTGCGCCGACAACATGGCTGATTTTTGGCACAAGGACATGTGACCATCATTTTCGCCAGATTTGAACCCGTTGGACTTTGCTGTGTAGGGGACTTTAGAGAGGGAGACTAACTGGACATATCACCGAACGAGAACTCCCTGAAGGCCGCCATTGTGAAGGAGTGGAACGACTTGTCGGAGAAGTTCATCATCAACTCCATCAAGGCTTTCCACTTCCGTGTGAAGGCTGTGATTGCTGCTGAGGGCGGTCATATTGAGTGAACATGTTCACAAAGGTATTGTCTCAAAGTTTTGTTTAAAAAAATTTGTAAATTATTGACATTTTTCTAACATCAGTCATTCCGCCCAGTTTTTGCTTCCGAACCCTGTAGTTTGAGTAGTCGTAGTATGTTAGTATCATATTTTTCCTTCTAAAATTGATTTTTTTTTTTACATTATAAGTTCAATAAAATCTAGTTTTTTTGGGATTCTTAAAGCTGTAGTATTATTCAGTTCATTTTAGATTTAAAATATTGGTACGTGTTGTCATTTTTTTAATTACAAGCAATTGCTTCATTTTCTATAACTTCCACGGAAAATTAATGAAAAATAATTTCCGTTGTTCCTCTGACAGAAGAAATCAATGAATAAAATTAAACTTTGAACAAAAAGCTAAAGGATAAAGGAACAGAAATTTAAAAATATTGTATAAAATAATTGTCAAAACTAATTGAAAATTGGAAGTCCATAAGTATAAATATTTAATGAAAAAGGTAATTCCATATTGCCATAAAACCTTTATTTAATTTATATTTTGGTCATTTTGGCAAGCAAACATTTTCTGCAAATGATCATGCAAAGTTATCATATTTATTGGGTATATGTATAATAGGAAAAGTCGTCTTATTTTATGGCGTACTTGTAATGTTATATAATTTGAATTAGTTGTTTCAAAAAAATTAATTATAATGATGATTTTATTAAGTTTTATCTACTACTTTCAATGTACTGAATTTAAGTTGTTTAAGATCCCAATTGTAGTCTTTTATGAGCACACAGGAAATTTGATTCAGGTTTCGAATAAAATTCAATTAGTAGAAATAAAATTATAACGACAACTACTATGGAAATGAAAATGTATTCCTCAGATTACCAATTCCAATAAAATAAGCCAGTCAAAACATACACACGATTTACATCACTACTTATGTCTCTCAAAGGCCAATACTCCTACTAGTCATTACTTTATACTTGGATATTCTGTCTTCAAAAATTAAATAATAATGACAAACGAATTGTAAAATAAAAAATTGCTTTGTTATCAATCCTCAATTCTACTTCGAGTCCAACAAGGTCTAACAACCAATCCTCAGAATTACTCTATGCACCAGTGACTATTTTATATTTATTATTCTTTCTTCAAGAATAATCATGACAGCTGTTCTAAATAAAAAATACTTTTCCGGTAGCAATTAAAAAAGGGTGCGATCTTCAAATTTCATATTTTTTTAACCTCTGCTCGTACATATCTTCAGGTGATAGTTGGGAGCAGTCGCGTAACCAAAACTATATCCAAGGAGGAGTGAGTGCTGTGATACAAGGTTTTTCTTTGCGGCTTGACATGACATTTTTATTCTTTAAATTTGATAACAACTTTTTTTAGAAGCTACAAATATATATATATTTATATTTATAGAAAAGACAATTTATTTAACGTTTATATCCTTTGAGTACATTTAAAAATATACAATTGTTAAGTACAATAATTTAGAATGTGATGAAAATTCTGCAGTTTTAGTAGAATAAAGTTTAGATTATGCTTATATTTCAGTTTAGGGGATGAGAACAAGGATAGTTTTGGGTGGACACGATCCCATAATGCCCAAAGATATATAAAATATGTGCAGAGCGCCTTATCCTAGTAGGCAATCAGAAGAGGCTCTTTTATTTTCCAAAGCTTTTATCATTGTTCTTCCATTCTTGAAGAGGAAACATATAAAAATAAAGTAATCACTAGTTCGTGTGCTCAAGAAAGGTGAAGAGGTTTTTGATGTGTACTCACTTAAGAACTTAATTCAGGCTGGACGCCAACCCAACTTATTAAAGGAATAAAAGCCAGATGACTCAGGACGGGGTATAATCATCGACCTAGATAATAGCTGGATACTCAACAGGCAAAGAAAAGGAGAGTCAACTGTCAGCTGATATTTTATGTTATATCTATGTAATAAAAAAAATCCAAGTAGTAGTATTATTTATGTAGTGTTCAACAGCTGAAATATGAGTCGCTCTTTTTCTCCTTGTTATTCAATAGGTTATGCATTCAGTAGTTATTATATAGGTCTGTGGGTATAATTCAAAAGGATATATTAGATAGTTCCACTAGAATCCCACTGCTAAGTAATATAAGATCTCAGGCACAGGGATGTGACCCAGCCCACGGGTAAAAAGGGAGTGACCATGTAAAAGTTAAACTTGATTGTAAAGTGTTAAAAAGGTACACAATGTTTTAACTAATATAAGAAAGGATTGACAAGACACTACAGGCTCGTTGGGGCCCTATAAGTGTAAGTCCATGTTGGACTCGTAGTGAAATTGAGGATCTACATCGGAGTAATTCCACCCTATATGCCCTTGCTAGATAAGGGATGGGATTTGTGAATATTTCCTTCATCTTCCGAGTCATGCAGATGATATAATAAAACGTCATGATGGCTGAACTACTCTGCTCCCAAACATTCTTCAAATTGTCAGGATTACAGCTTTCATCATCGATATGAAATGTTTTATGCATCACTGTGCATTAGCAATGATGTATAAAAGGTGGGATGTATGTAAAGAAAAAACTAAGTATAGCGATTACAAAAGGAAAAATAGTTGATGCGTGTGCTCTTTCTTCTTTTTTGCTGATTATTTAATAAGTCGTGGGTGCTTTAACCTCACCTTCTAAAAGGAGAATTCTCGCCTATCTTTGGTGTAAATTGTTTTAAAAATGCATAATAAAGTAAATATATATTAATTTAAATATAATCTCTGAACTATTGCTATTTTAAATGTAGATGGTTACCCTCTTTATAGCAGTAATTCATTTCTTCCCTCCAAAATTATATAACAGAGAGCTGATATTAATAAGGATCTTAATTCAGGTGTACCATATGTCTCACTCCAGCCTTTTCTTCGCACTTTTACAACAAAAAAAAACAAAAGAAAAAACATATCCCTTCCCCCTAGCTACGACTAGTGTTGTGTCAGTCCTTATATATTCGATCCAGTCCAGTCTTGTGACCGGTCCCTAAGACTGTCGGCCCTTTGGACTGCCATAAAAAAACTGACTAAAAAAGAGGATATAAAGTTTGCTATCGTCATCAAGGAATTAGCTATATCCGTTTTAGGATTGATATACAAAGGACTGAACCGGACGAACCAGCAGTCTTCAGTCCTAAATAAGGACCCACACAACATTCGCTACATCACTTTTGAAGTGAAGTTAAAGAAAGAAGAAGAATCCAAATCCGCATAAAGATAAAATTTGATCCAATATGAACAATGCTGACGTCATTGTGAGACCCCTCTATATATAGATAAGTGTGTGAAAAAAAATAAAAATGTATAAGACCGAAATAATTATACATTATATATATTAACTATCCGCTGTGGAAGGAAATAATGATTGACAGACATGATGTTGAGGTGTTAGTGATGAAGAAGTGAGATAAAGTGTTCTGTATACCGCTTTTTTATATATACATAAATATGTATATATAACCCTACGCGTTGTTGAGAAGATTTTTAGTGGCATGGATTGAATACTCACTCACACAAAGCAATAAATAAATAAACTCAGACGGATTTTTTTATTTATTCTTTACCCCCCTAAAAAATGTATATACCTATATATTGATAAGGCCTTTTTTTGAGAGGAAAAATAAAGTACCTATTATTTTTTATTTATTATGTAACATCAACATGTGTATGCAAAGTGTTACTTGTCTTTCTAAACTCGTAGGAGGAGGTTTCACTCCCATTCTTTGGCTTTAATCCATAAACGCCAACAAATGTTTTATGATGGATTTTTCAAATAAACCTTTTAGTTTAACTAATAAGAGAGCTGGGGAAAAAACCCTAATGTTGCTCATCCCTCCTGAAAGCCCTTTTAAAAAGATGGACTTTTCCATTTACAAAGTACTTTCTTCAACTTTAACGAATCTCACAAAAAAGTGTACAAATTTGTTTTGTTCGGTAGTTAGTGGTACTGGGATCCTGACACTCGGAGCTATAAGTCTGTGTTCATATGGTGTGACTCTAAGCAGATCTGAATACATTTTGAGTATATTTTCTATTATCTCTATAATTTATCAGTATAAAACTACATACTTACAAAACAAGCCAATTGCATATTTAAGTACCACAATGGAAGAGACCTCCAAAAGTTTTATAAGTTATAACATTAAAAAAGTTTTTTTTAAAATAATATTAAGGAAAATAGTCAACTTATGGGAAGAAAAACCAAAGGACTTAATCCTTAAGTGTTTATCAGAACTTTATCCCTCTATTGCCTGGCTATATATAACTATATATTTAGACCTAAAATGCATTAAAAATATGTTTTGTTATTACATCATTATAAATACAATCATATTTCCATATTGAATGTAGATATACATAAAACTATTAAAATGGAATGAAGAAGATATTTATATCTTATTATCCTACGAGTATCGTCCCTAATCAAAAAGTAAAAAATAATAATTGTACACATATGGCTATTTTAGGGATATTCCTCCCCTATTTATTCATTTAATTTAGCTCCAATATCAGTGTTGATCATTGGCAGTGTGGAATGGGCATATTTAAAAAAAAAAAAGAAACCAAAAATCAACATCCTAACCCTAAAAATTTGAAGAATGTTTGGGAGGCGAGAAAGATGACGTTTCATTACATCAGTCTTTTATGAGCAGACAGGAACATTCAAACAGGGTTTGAATATAATTGAAACTATTTAGGAAAGGATGTTCACTACACAAGAATTAAATAATAATGACAACTGCTAAGGAAAAGAAAATTTGTTCTATATACTACCAATTACGAATTAAGGGACCGGCTAAAAACACACCGGATTTACACGTGTAATCATTGGCATCTAGTATTCTTCTTAAAGACATTTGATGAAGTTTCATCAAGAATAATTGGAAATTGGTTCATTTCATGTAGTCAAGACAGGAACTATAACCACCTTCCAAGATGCCATCGAAGTGAGTGAAAACTCTCTATATATCATTCAATAATTGTTGGGAATGGTTCATAGCTTAGCAGAAGCTAATTTGAATTCAATCAAGCCCAAATCTGATAAGGGTTTAAATAAGTAGAAAAATCGAGAGCTAACAAGAGTGTAAATGTGTACAGCGTCATCTCATTTGAATGTAAAACATACTGTGTATTGGCATGATATTTATAATAAGTAAATAAATAATATGCAAATTGCTATCTTATCTCAAGCCACCAATTCCAATATATACTTGAATGACGAAATTAACTATAAATATATAAGCATATATTGTGAATCTGTAGTTCCATATATTTGAATGAAATAATAAGCAATTATAATCTTTTTTAAAGTTTTATACATAGTAATAATGATGATAATATAATTATATTAAATATTTGTGTAGAAAAATAAATCTATGTAAGTAAATAATAGTTTGTGGATCCAGACTCTAAATATGTATGTACGTGTAGGGGTATAACATGACGAAAAGAAGGTGAAACGTACAGTTTATACGGTGTACAAAAATAATAGAATAATTATGAGGGGAAAAAATATATGATAGAAATCAAAATCGTTGAGAGTAATAATTGTTATTATTATTATTGATTACTGGAGTTTCTTCTGGAGCGATGGGGAGGAGTAGGAGGAACAGGGGATGGTGTTGTTTTACCTCCTACAGGAGTAACAGATCCCGGTCTCTTCATTCTCATAGAAGAGTAAGGAGAAGCCCCTCGTGAAAAAGACATGGATGCATATAAAACAACTCCAATGTCCCGATGACCTGCCTCCATAGCCACAGCAAGTGCCGTGAGCCCATCGTTATCTTTAGCATTCACGTTAGTATCAGATTGTAGTAACAAAAACTTGACAATTTCCATATGACCATGCTCAGCAGCACACATGAGAGCAGTTGAGCCATCTTCATCTCGAACATTGATGTCACCTCCAGCCTCTACCAGGAGACGAACCATGTCAAGACGTCCATGGCTAACAGCCAACATTAGAGCTGTTTGACCATGCTGAGAGGCTCGAATGTTGACATCCCCTGCGGTAAAGAGACGCTCAACGACGGCCTTATGAGTTGAATTGTTGATTTGAGCCAAGGATATAAGCATTATGCAGGTGTAGCCTGCCTTGTTTAGAATATTAGGGTTAGCGACTTTTGAGTCCAATAAAATGGAGACGACATCAAAGCTTCCATGAGAAACGGAGTAATGAAGGGCAGTATTTCCGTTCACATCCATTAAATTCACAACACGGTCCAAGAGATCTTTGGACATGTCCTCAACAAAGTCCAAGTAGTCCTCTACATCCAAAGGATTTGATGACTTTGTACTTGAAGTCTTGAACCACTCTTGCTGGACTATATTGATGGCATTTGTTACTTGTGCGTTAGAGCGGGAAGTGGAGGAATGAAAAGAGTCCTTGAGGACTTTTAAGGCAGACTTCATTTCCTGAGAAGGTTCAACCTTGATTCGATTCTCATCGATGGGAGCGAAGAGAGCTGCTCCCGGAAGGGGATAGGATGATGCCTTTTTTTTCTCGTGATTAACAGATTCCTCAGAGATTCGAGTTGCAGCCGCCACTACTTTGATGGCTTCTTCCTTGCCCATCTTTCTTTTCAATTTCTCTGCTAGTGAGGGCTGCTTAGATTCCACACCATTCCCTAACTCCAACTCAGATACTCCCGTTGTATGCTTTGTGTATGTATTTTTTCTGACTACATTTCTATCGGGAGTGGCCAGTTTATCGGACTCTTTTGGGTACATTTTTCTGAGGGCGGGTGGAGTCACGACACGAGGAATCATTGAGGGTGTTCCTCTACGTTCCTCGATTGAGTTAGATGATTTTTTGGATTCACGAATCTCAGAGACAGAAACTGCTTTTCTCTGACTAATTGGACTCAACTTAGGAATGAGGCTCCTTTTCTCAGAAGGGGAGTAGGATCGGGTTAAAGGTGATGGGATGCGTCTACTAGTATTACTATTAATGGGTGGCGTTTGCGGGTGCGGAGGAGGTGTTCCTATGTTACTTCTTCTAGAACTAGGAGGACTCAACGGATTACTATATGATGGACTCAAAGACTTTCGTCCCATTGAAGGTGTAAGAGAGGATTTGGATCTTTGAAGCAAAGGACTCCTTGGACGGTAGGATTGTTCAATGAGCGAAGAAGTCAAGTTACTAGTGGATGACGCGGATTTTAATTTAGAAACATCCGGATTTTCTGGGATGGGACGAGGAATTTTTGAAATCCAGGGTGTATCCGGAGATGGGGGTTGAACTTGAAGCGACAACTTTTTTTTCTCAAGACTTGAACTTCCAATCACAATTCCTGTAGCTGCTGTTTTGATGTCCGTGTTGCATTTATCACAAAGATTAAACTTAAGTTTTTCTTGGTCAGGAGTTGTCAAGGGACTTCCAGGTGCTGGAAGTATAAATTCCTCAGTTTTGAGAGGTAGAACCATAGTACAAGTTCCAATAGACTTCATTACAGGAGAGTTAGCAGATGTGGATGTAGTTGACATATTCTTTTTAGGGAGTTCATCTGTCATTGTTGAGGCTGAGCGACTATTTTTACGACTCACTGAAGGAGAACTTGTGGATGTTCGTCGAGAGTGACTGGGGGATCCAATACGACCATAGCTACCTTTTCTAGATACAGGTGGGGTTGATGGTAATTCTGCTAGAATATCAGCTACTCGGGGCGACTCAGTATCTTTATAAGCAAAATCCTCTGTGTCAGTTTGCTTGGAGGCTTTTATGACCTCCACCCATTTTTCAGTGCACACACCTACGTTTCTACATTGGAGAGGAAGGACAGGGTCCTCATAGACTTTACAATCACCAACACCAATAGAAACAGTTTCAATTCCTTCAGGCTCCTCCGGAATAGGTGATGGATGATGATGATGATGATAAGACTGACACTCAAAATCACTTTGTTCAGGTTGAGCTTGGGTGGAAATTTCGTAGGTTGCAGGCTTATATTCAACAAATTCTGCTTGAACACCGACACTAATGACAAAGGGACAAATATTCTCCACACCCACTTGACAGCTACTATCAACTTTTTCGAAGGGTCCTCCCCGTATTACTTCTTCTTCCACTCGAGCCATTGCTTTTTGCAATAGTGGACACTCCATTAATTCTTCTTCAGTTTTAAAAACAGCTTCTTGTACAAGTTTTTCAGACTCTTCCCTCGTGATGATGTCCTCCATTGAGAGCGTAGTTTTCGTAGCACGAGTGGATGTCCGAGGTTTTAAAGTGTTAGTACCTCTGGTTCCAGTTGAAACGTCCTTCGTATTAACTCCATGATCCCTCATACGAACCGACTCAGTATTACAAGATGAATCCGTTGTCTCAGGAGGTTTTTTATGCTCCGTGATACAGAAATTGAGTTCTGTTCGTTGATCACCAGGGAGGGGTGTAGATGCAAGATTTGAACTTCCTTGAACACGACGATTTAAGGACTTGTAGTCAGTGGGTGATATGAGAGAATCATCAGAATTATATCCACAAGAGTTGGAGCGTTTGTGACGTTGATATGAAATGAATTCTTCGGGATTCAATTTATTTGAGCTACCATAGCCATATGGACTCTCAGATCGAGCCCTTGGCCGAGAGCTGGGATCTACGTAGTGATAAAATGATGATCTTCGCTTAGACGTTCCATTTGATTGTTGTTTCCCACCTCCAACAGCGTAATCCTCTTCCTCGTCATCCTCCGTATCGTAGAGCATATCCACATCATCAACAGCACTATTATTTCGATTCCTACTGAAACTTCGAGTCATTTCAAGTTCTTTTTGCTTGAGTTGAAGCATTAAGAGTCGTTTTTCTTCTTTAAGAACACTTAGTTTCACTTGCATGACTGGAATGGCTTCAACCTGTTTTTCGTAGTCCTTTAATTTGGCCAAGGATCTCGCCATTTGTTCACGAATGTTACGGAGTGTACTTGCACTCATTTCGGAGCTAATGCTTATAATGGAATCTGTTTCCATTCGATCTTGTAGATGAGCGTTATTGTTACTACTACTACTACCATGAGGAATCTCAGAGTTACCTCCGTGGAATGATGAAGTTGAAACAGAAGAAATAGAAGAATTGGAGGATTGACGCATCATTAACTTATCCTCTGGATCTCGAGAAGATCTGGGGAAAGTATTATTGTTATAGAGTCTCCTATCTGTAAATTTCGTTGTTGTATCTGCAATACAGCGCTCAAAGTCACGAACAGCATCCTTTAGAGCCTCTTTCATAAATTGATCTCCATAGTTTTGTCGTCGACGCTCCTCCTCAAAATCCCCTCCTTCATCCTCATCCAGAACACTTTTTTCGGAACGAGAAAAGGGACTCAGTCTTCGATTTGCATGAGGCAGATCTCGGATAAGTCTTTTTTCCCTATCCTTTTGTTCCTGTTTGATGCCCATAAGAGCTTCAAGAGTTTTCCTTTGGCGTCGCCGAGTCCTTTTTAAATCCTTGAGCCTCTCTATATTTTCCCCATTCACTAGTTCCTCAGAGCAGAAACGAAGAAAGTCCAGATCCATATGATAGCCGAAGGGGAGGGGGATTTCAAATTTACGGCCTCCAATGGAGGTTGTGACCGTTGGAGAGACGTTGTTGTTGTGTAGATGGATGTAATTTCCATTGGTGATCTTCATGGTGCTGATCCCTTCGTCTTCTTCTTCCTCCTCTTCGGCCAGTGAGTTGCTCCTCCTACTATTTTGGTGATTGATATTAGAGGTAAATGCGGAGCACTTCATTGTCTATTATCAGAGAACTTGGAAGGAAGGATTCAATGAAAGTACATTCGAAATGTAAACAATCCCTGTCCTGCCTTTCATTGCTTTTGTTCTGATTTGTGCAAATAATTTCCTTCAAACACAAATCCGCGATGTCAAACAGCCTATAATATTACATTATTTTAATGATGTTTATTTGGAATCATACATAAAATAGTAATTATTAATGCAGAGAGCATCCACAGAACAAAACTCTTAAGAGCTTTACCCATGTAGTATGTTACCTATACACATTAATTATTATTAAATATACAGGAATAATAACAGTCGTCCAAACGAACCTTTACTTCCTAGACGAAGGAACGCAACTCTTCATCTCTATAAAATGATCTGTCCTTTCCTCAATCCAACACACCCACCCGACCAAAATAAAGAACTATGATTTCACTCACACACCACACTATTAAACGATCACTATTGAGGATGGGGTGGCGATGGATGAGGACGAAACTATTTATTGTGTTACTAAAAGGAAGGACTATGCAAGGAATCAACTACATACCCACTCACCTTCAATCAATCGTACACTAGAATTCCTCGAGTTAGTTGTTTTGTTCTATCTACTATTATTTTTTTCCTTCTGAAAAAGAGCGTGTGTTTGATTGTGCTCATGGACCGACCTTCCGTGAGGTGGTGTACGTACATACTATTGAGTAGGGGGAGAAGAGAGAGAAATAGAAAGAGAGGGCAAAGGAGCTGAGGGAGCAGAGAGACGCGAACATGCACTCGGAGCGAGTTCCATCATTTTATATTATTATCAGTATTATATATGGATTCTTTAGTTTTTTGTATTAATATATATATCCATCGCCTAATGATCTTATCTTATCGGATAAAATTAAAAGTGCTAGTGAAGAATTTAATCATTTTCCAAGCAAGACGTCATTTCAGAGAGTGCATAATAGTCTATAATTTATGAATCAAAAAGAGATGGGAGATGTTTCACTCCTGATCAAACCAACTGCCACCTACACAATATATTACTCAACGCAACCTAGCATCATACATTACTTACTTCAATGATATTAATAGCTATTAATAAGTTACATAATTACACTAATTTAAAAGCTACTTATTGTGATCAATTAGACTTTGTTCTGATATGTAATCATTCAAGAGGGAATCAATGAACCGCAGTATGAAGCAATCACGACAGCTAACGTCACGCGATGGAAAATCCGTACTTAAGTTGTACCTATTAAATATGTATGCACCTTAATTTGACAATTTCATCACAGATTCAAAGAGACTAAAAAGTATACCTACTCATTACTTTTATGCTCTTGTTATTATCGTTATTATTATTACTCACTAGCTATTTTCCTCACGGTAAAATCACGAATTTATAAATTATATTACTATGTCAGAAGTTTTCTCTTTCAAGAGCTATTATTTTTATTTAAGAGATCACGATTTCTGTTTCCCTTCTTATCCTATTCATATCCCTCAGCTCCTCACTCCACTCACTATGCATGTATATATGAGGTACTCATTCTCTGGAATAAATGTGGTAATGTATTAATACCACCACGAGATGGCTGATAATAGGTATTATTCACAATCTCTGAAGATTGAAGCCTGCATCACCTGATAGATGGAGGAGATTCATGGTACATCTTTTTTGACAGGCAAGATGTCACTTTTTAAGATACTACAGATGACGTTACTAATTCATTTTCCCTCATGACGAATGAAACAAAATAATGATTGTTAATTCAGTTAAAAACGTGAATCCCTGGAGGTTGTATAGTTCGTAATAGACTAATATTCAAGTATACTAGACGCCACTAGACGATTAAAAAGTTATCCTATAGACAACTCTGTTTGGATAAATATTGATAACTTGTTCTTCTGAACGCCACTTGGTTTGTATCTTTGGTACAGCCTCTTATAAGTACTTTTCTACTACTCTATATTGAAATAAGGAGTGTATATGTACTGAATTTGTTCCAAAGGTTATTTAATGAGTAAAAACAATCTCTAGGGATCTTGTAAAAGAAGTAATCATACTAAACAATGAAAAGGGTTTCTTGGAGTAAAAGAAAAAGGATGGGAAATCACGATGGAGTCAGAATGAAGAGTTCAAAATCTATTTAACACTTTTTGAGGGTTTTAAAAAAATTATCACACACAAAATTGGCCCAAGTTTCCAGCATCAATGAGCCATGACAGCTACATATATTTAGACCTTCATTTGCATACAATTCAATTTATTCTTCTCATATATATATTATATCCCAACTTCTTGGCAATGATAGCAATAAATAAACGAAGTGTGTCCAAAGCTTAATTGATCCATATTCATTTCCCTTACTCATAATCTAGAGAGTTCCCTGTCATGAGTCGTCTCACATTATAATTTATAATAACTATTATTAAATAGAGCAGTGAACTATTTAGAGTGTGTACTGGGGGAGAAAATAGTCTCAGGATCACCAAGTAAGTACAACAATTATGACTTTAAGTTCTGATTGGTTGACAGTTTCTACTACGCCAAGTTATTTTTTTGTTTCGCGTTATTGTTCAATATGGGATTTTGGTGAAGAAAAATTACATTTTTATTCTCCTTGTGCTCTATAAATGTCCCTACCCCTCTTTTGATCGACATTGCGTGAATATATAAACATAGTTGAGGTACGCATTTTTAGGTTTTATTAACATTTCAGCTGTCTTCTTGCCTCTTTCATTTTTAATTTAAATTCTTGTTTGAACCTAACTATGTCATTTGTACATATATATTTCTGAAGGAAATTTGCACGTCGTAGAGTTTGAGAACCACTGATGTGGAGTACATCTCCAATCATAAACTTGATTCCAAGCAATCTATGATGTAGTATTTGCAATGTAGAAATGCATTCTATTAACCATGAATCATGACTCAACTTTTGGTTAAGATTGTAACTCATAAATATAAATAAAAAGTTTTAGTTTCCAGACTTTTATATGTATATTTTTTTAACAGTCAAAGAAGCTAAATTTCACTTTTGGGTGTACTTAATGCAAGCAATATATTATGATTACAAATTATAAAAATCCAACTCACTCCCCTCAAAATAAATAAGTGTCGAAACGCATATTAATGATGACTCGCTTGGACTTGAAGCAAAGTACGACGAATGGGGGATGTGGGCGGATGAGTCCTCCTTCTGATTATTTCTTTAACTAGAATCTTTAAGAAACGATGAAAGTAATAACAATAACACACGGGGGCGGTAAAAGTGAAAACTGTTGTGTTTTTTTTTTTTTTTTTTTTTTTTTTTACATTCTGTTTCTTAATACTTCATCTACTCCGGCCCATGCATAGTTTAATGAAAAAGTCTTACATTGATTTCTTTTTGAACAAAAAATATAAATAAATAAATCTATTTATAGGCTTATGAGTTTGAAAGAAGGAGGGTTTAAAAGACACACTGTGAACTATGACTAGACTGTCCCGTTGCCGGCTTAATATCCCTCAACCAGTGGCGTCCGTAGAATAATATTGGGGGGCACCCAGCAACGGAGCCCCACAATAATGGCTACACGGTGTTTATATTCGGAATACATCTAAAGGATTGAGTATTTTTTCTTAAAACAGTTTTCTCAGCTGAATCTAATGAGCACACTTTCATAAACATAGCTTTGAGTAGGTATGTTAAACAATTTCAAAAAAAATAGATTTGAAGGCAATAATAAACGTTAATTGATGTATCCTTTTCTTCTGATTTGAGTGATGCCAATATTTTCTATATTTATTCGAGCGCACAGAGTGATTTGATTTTTTTTTGTCTGACAGAAACTACCACTTCATCATCTCTGCTTCTTTATTTCTGATTCAATTTTTCGACATATACTATCACATAGATGGTTCATGTCAGGTTCATAAAATTTCGTCAAATGATAGTTGAAGACTCTGAGAAAATTTTACAAAAAACAAAATTATTATTATTCCAATCTTCCCCATCTATTTGGAGTGTCTCTACAATGTTGCTAACCTACCAAGATATCCGAGTTGCCAAGACATTGAGGTCTAAGCTTTTTCCAGATATAAAATTGTCACCCTGTATATTATGCATTTTTAAAACAATTCAGACCAAAGATAAGCGAGAATGCTGTCTTGAGAGGAAGAAGTTATAACTTTCCCTGACCTTTGAAGAGCCTTAAAAATGTCCAATTTCAAAAAAATTAAAATGGCTTGAACTATGCATGAAACAAAGGCATGAAAAGCCACAAACTTTGCAAAAGTCAGTTTTTAGACTGTCTGCAAAAGAAAAGATCTTTGTGCAAGAAGGAAACAATATTGGCCCGAAAACACGACAGTCTACAGTGTGTACATATGTTTGTTGATGGGGTTGTAAACATCAGTTGGCTTGACTCTAATTTATATTATATTAAAGAGTTAGTTTTCTAAAAAAAGAAGTCTTACTTCCTCTTCTTTTTTCGAAAAAATAAATCCTCATTAGCACTTCTCGTTAAAAAAAAAACACACACACACAAGCCAGAAAAACCTACCTATAATAATAAAAACATTTGTTGTTGCTGTTGAAATAAAGACTATATATAAAGAGAGAGAGAGAGAAAGAAAGAGGAAGGAAACGCATATGCAGGGAAACGACAACGACTTAGAGGATCTTGGAAGCTGCTAACTGATTTTTTTTTTTTTAACTTCTTTCAAAAAATACTTCCTGTCGCGTTCTTGTACATGATTATTATTTAATAGGTTTGGATTCGAGTCAAACTGATCTGTTAGCACAACAGTCAATGGTCGTGTAAACTCGAGTTGAAGCTTTTGGGAATATCCACATGATATAACTTTCTTCTTTTAATAAGAATGTAGCTATTTACTGTTCATTTGCATGCTAAACTGGTCATTTGACTAATCATGACTAAAGATAGAATGGATTCACATTAACTCGGATCCGAAAAGGTTCGGCACTTCAGATTTTAGTAACATTTTACTCAAAGTTCGGACCAAAACAAAATAGGATCCGGATTTAAGTTACATTTTTACTGATTACTGATGCTGAAACAATGAATAAATCGATGTAATTACATTCAAATCATCATTATTCGAATTTTTCTTGTTATAATATTGGAATAACCACACGTTGCAGCTGTTTATGTATATTTTACTCAATGCACAATCAATTTTAAGATCCGAGAAATCCTATGAATCTTCTTAAAGATCCTTAAAAGTTTAAGTACCCAAAGCCTGTTTGGATCTAAGATCCTTTTGGACAAGACAAGTTCACTTATACCATACCATACCTTTAATCATTACTCCAACTGTTTGAAGTTGTGATAATTATTGAGTAAAGATGAATTTACCTACAACAGCAAAAACTGGAGGGAGTTTAGGTAACTTTCAGAAAATTGTTGGCTTTAGTAGATTCGAGTTTTATTTTTAGTTCAAGTAATACTCGAATCCAACACTAATCATATTTACCATACAGTACACACTCCAAAAGAAAATCATTCACCGCCGTCTATCGACATGTTATTATTATTGATTGTTCGTCTAACCAAGGAAATGTGACCTACATTGTATGTATATAGGGTACAAAATAGATGAATCCGCAAAAAGTGTTATTCAATACTCCCGACCCAAATATGCGTTCATACTGAATAATAACATGTACATAGGTTTGGTTTCGAATCAAAATTTTCGAGTTCCTGTTAGAACAATATTCAAATCACAAAAGCAAGCTAGAAGGATTTTTATCTAAATTGAATCTGTATTACTTTGTATTCTTCAACTAATATAACTAATCATTGTTCATTTCCATCAATAAATCCTTCTGATAAATGTTATGAAGGCGCTCACAAATTGCACTACTTAAAATAGAAAATAATCACCGTCCAGGGGTGTCTGCAGAATTATATATATATATATAAATATATACTTTTGAGGGCTTGGTTTTTGGAATCTTTTGAATAAAATATCCAAATTAAAATTTGTCTAAAATCAAAAGTACTCACAGAAAATTAATTTTTGAATTATTAAATTTCAAATATAAAATTTTTTGAGTGGGCATTTTTGTAAGGAGAAGGCGGAAGCAGGACAGGTGGTACTACTGAATTTAAATCATTGTTATATGTAGAAAATGAACTATTGCTATCTACATATAAAAAAGCTTTAGTGGAGGAAAAATATGATTAATTATATTGAAGTTGATATAATTATTTTTATCATTATACATTTTTAAAACAATTTAAACACCACAACGACCCATTAATAATGAGGAAAAAAAACAACTGCAACAACCGTTTTTACTTTTTTAATTTATAAACTTTTCCAAAAAATATATAATGCAATTTTCTTTTTTTTAATAAAACAACAACTTTTCTTTTAATTTTTTTGACAGTTTTCCTATGATCAATGCTGTAGAACACATCATTGGCTATCGATTGCTTTGAAAAAATATTGTCTTAGTCGTCACCATGAGCAGAGAGTAAAAGAAGAGGGCTGAAATAGCAGCGCTCTTCTGCCCCGGATTGTCCTAGAAGGCCAGCAGACTGGTCCCTCGAGGAAGACAATTTACAATGTCATCCATGTACAATTTGCTCATTGTGACGACTAAGAAAATGTTTTTTTCTTAGCAATCGATAGTTAATTATGTATTCTACAACATTGTTGCTAATCGAAACATTCTAAGAAAACGACTCTTAACCTATCAAAATTTGTATAATAGAGATGAGTAAATAATAAAGCTTGGCCCGGTATGTGGAAATGATTGATCAGAGTACAACTTGTATCTCAAATTAATAAGGACTACAGAATTTCATTGACTAATTAGTACTCAAACTTATCTAGTTTTGAGTAACCGAGTTCAAATACAAATATTTCGAGGGATTTTCAGTAAATTTTCGTCAGCTTTAGTGAGTTGAGTTTCGAGTTCGAGTAATCCTTGAATCCAACACTACTACACAACAAAATGATTCCCCTCCTCTCTTTTTTGAATGGGCTGTACTCTCAATGTAAGAAGGGTTCGTCGTTCTTTCATCGTAAAATATAGTTACAATTAAAAACAATAATGATAAATAATAGAACCGCCGCTACTGATCATTCAGACTTTGATTAAAGGAAGGAATGATCTATAAATACATACAGAACCTACTTATCATCATTGTAAATAATTATTGTTATCCTTCAAGGCTTAAATGTCATTCATTTTGCATTCCATCAAAGAGTAGAATACATACTAGTGTTAGGGTTCGGTCTGGAAATCCTAGATCGGTCTGAGACCCTTAGGGTATTTATTGGAGCGAATTAGTTCGTTACAACAAAAAAAACCGGTATGGATCGGTCTCATATACAAATTCGCTCTAAATCCGTTCAAAGGAAAAATTCAGTCTAGTTCGGTCACAAAAAAAATCGGTCTAGACCGATTTTACTGATAAATTGTTTATAACTTGACACCATATGTTTTTTTTTTTTGAAGTAGAATGACGTTATACGAAGTTTAAACAGAGATAGCTCGGATTAATTTTCGTCTCTTATATGTATACAGTATTTTTTCTAGAATTTATCGTGTACTTTTGAGATTTTTTTGCAGTCGGAGACCGCAGTCTGGACCGACAAATAAGTCCAAATCAGTCTAGAAAGAATCACTTAAGACCGAACGGGAAAAAAATCGTTGCTGGACAGAGTCTCAACACTAATAGCTACATACGAGATGTGTTCAAAAAGTAATGTGAATTTGTATTTTTAAGGAAAAATAATTATTTATTCTTCAATATTTATGTTGTCCATTTCGAATTAATCTCACTCAGATATAATGCATTTCTGCCTAGGCTTAGTCCAATACTTGTTTGTTGTTTTTCCTTATATAGTATTAGAACAGTGGTTCTCAAATGGGGTACCCCCATTTGACCACTGTTGGGGTACTTGAGAGTTTGAAATAATATTTTTCAAGTGGTACATAACTCGGAAGTGTTCACGGGGCTGGAGGTGCTGCAGCCCCCAAATTAAGGAATTTTTGTTTTTGACTAGAAAATTTAATATTTTTTATTTATTTTTTTAAATACAATATTAGAAATTTAATTAAATTTTCTATGAATAGCTTTGGATTTTTAAATTTTTCTCCAAAACATTTTATAATTGCAATTTTTTATGAAAAAATTGAATTTTTTGAGAATACATATGGATTTTTGAAAATTTTGTTCAAAAAATTTATTTTTTGTGAATAGTTGTGGATTTTTTTTTTTTTTAATTTAATATTTCTTATTATTTTGAAAAAAATCAATATTTCTTTTTTTTTTGAAAAAATTTAATATTTTGAAATTTTTTCCAAAAAATTTAATTTTTGTATTTCTTTTAAAAAAGTTAATGGTCGATATTACCTTCTTTAAGGATCGACTAGAGGGACTGGACCGTGATCTTATATAAGGACTGACACAATCCTAGTCTACGGGCGATTATTGGCGCCATTTAAACAATAACATTTCCTCATTCCTTCAGGTTAACAAATCTGTTTATTTTATTCTATGACTGCCGAATATATTCATTCATCAATTTAATTCTGGCGAATCTATTTATCGTCTGTATTTTTTATTATTAGAAGCGTGACGAATATATACGACATCCGTACGAACATTGTGTCTGTATCGATCTCATTTAATTATTTACCCTAGATTGATTTTATAGATACTCTGATTATGAGGTCAAGTGTGTTTTCAAACTGGGAACATTACAATGTTATTATCACAAGATTTGTCAGCAACGATTTTTAGTTCTCACTGAAAATTTACTAGCATAACCAATGACGTCATTGGGACTCCAAATACAGGAATATAAATATAAAGAATAATTGGAAAACTTAAATGGAGTATTAATATATAAGGAATCTATTAAAAAACTAGTTTCTATCATATTTATTAACTTTTTAATTAATAAAATTAAACATAGAAAATTAAACAATATTCAACTTCTAAATTTAATTAATATAATTTAATATTGAGTCAAAGATCTCAAAGTTCATTCTATTTTATTTAAACATTTTACATTAATGATATTGTACATTACTGAAGTTCAATCCTTTGATAAATCTATTAAAATGTAGGAACCCCAATTTTGGCAATTGCCTACATGTAATATTTAATATACATAATCAAAAAAGGAATTGTAATTTCAGAAAAAATGTCAAGTACTATCTAATTCGATAACATCGAGTTGAGACTTACAGAAATATATTGCAAATGACTTCAATAATACAGAAGTTATAAAACAACTTCATGTCCTTGGGTTAATTAGAAAACTGTTTTCTGGTACATGGATGAATAACATCCTCATATGAAACGGAAATGAATCATTTAGAAGTAGCGTTGGATGGATCCAATGACTCTATTCTTAATCAATCATTTATTTCTTCCCCTTTCAGTCTGTTTTCTTATCAGCCGAGTATTTTTCATCATTCGTGAGTCCAAAGGACTGTTTAGTATGTAATTCCTACGCTGAATTTTTGGTTGCAATACGTCAAGAAATAATGAAAATGGGGGAAAAAAGACAACGGATTGAAGATCTTCACATCTCCGATCAATATGTAATAGGGACATTTTGAATAACAAGTCCATAAGGTCAGGAGGCTCACTAATAGCGTTGAGAGCCTCTCCAGGAAGAGTAGACGTGGAGGATACAACAAGATTGTCAATGAAGACTTCTTGACCGACCAGCTTGGCTTATGGTGGGGTCCAAGGAGTACCATGAGGTGATGAAAGAGGTTGTCAAGCCGTGATTTGATTCCAACTACCCCAACCCAATAAGACCAAGCACATGGCCGTAAGGCCATAACGGCTCAAGCTTGGTGCAAGAACAACCTAACCGATTTCAAGCCTCCAAACTTTTAGCCCCCTTCATCGCCAGACTTCTCGCCACTGGACTATGGAATATAGAGCTTTATAGAGACCAAGAGACTTTTGTAGGTTTCCACTGAGAAGGAGTGGGCAGATAAGTCCAATGACTACGTCATAAAGAATGCCTTCAGGCCCAGACTGGGAGGTTGTGGTGGCCGCCGCCAAAGGGGGACGTTTTGAGAAATCATAGTTGATATTATAATTTAAAAAAATACTCCTGATATATTGTACATATTGTCCTTGATAAAGCGGATTTAAATCTTACTATAGAAAACACGCATAGTGTAAAATTAATTCATTCAGACAAAAGCACAAGTTTTGCTATTCTGGCCAGAGTATTATAGATATCTTTCCTTTATTACCATAGCAATACAGCTCATTAACAAAAGATTATTAAACATTCTAGAATGTCTTCCCTAAAAAATTTCAAACTGTGGATTCATTGTTGTACAATAAAAGCGTGTTATTTTATTAATGGCCGTAGTAGGATTTGTCTGGGAAGAAGGCATTGTCAAAAAATAATTAAAGTGATAACAGTTAAAGGGATGTCACATGTGTGTTAAATTATGTATATAATGTGTACTGTATAGGAACATTGAGGATCAAAAAAGATTAATTGATCATTTCAGCTATCTTTAAATTTTCTAAGGCTTGGGCTTTATTAATTAAAAACTGTATGTTCACTCCATGTACTGAAATATCCTTCTAATATCTTGTTTGTATTATATTTTTGGCTCCAACTTCTAAGTAAATTATCTTATACTTTGATTTTACTCCATAGTTTCTAAGGCTTTAACAAATTTAAGTTGTAATTAATTATTCAGGTTTCAAAGAATGTTTAATATGCATTTTTATTATATGTCTACCACAAAGATGGATAAAAAAGGGGAGAGGGGGAAGACTTATTAACTGGGATGCCATGGGATTTTTGTAGAGAATAAATACAGTTTACAAAATAGAAAAGAAAAAAATGATCGATATATATTCAAAACATCTTTCTTGGACATACCCATTCCCGCTTACCTTTGATGTATTTAAAAAAATGCCCAATAAAATAATAAGAAAAAACGCCTTGGGGTTTCAACTGTTTTCACACAAAATGAATTTATTTGAGGCATGAATGAGTCAAGGTGATCATATAATATCAGGTCTGGTTGACGTTACCTGGCAACTTTTTGATGACGTCACAACAGAGCCGAGTTCAATGTTATATCATTTTATTCCAAGAATTATGTCTTCTTCTGGAGGTACTAGGCGTATTTGTGCTGTGGCAACCGTACAAATACATAAAATGACCACTTTTTTTGTATATTTATTTAAAAATTTATGTTCTGAATTATTTTTCATTAACCAACTTGTTTTTTTTTAAAATAATTTTAGTACCGTAATCCTCGGAGGGTAAAATTGACAGTAATAACATTGTCTGATGATAAAATAAAATAATATATTATGTATTAAGTCAATTTTTTTAATTATCAAATTTCCTTCTTAATGGACTCCGCTGTGACGTCATCGAAATAGCCAGTAAACAAAAGCAAAGGAATCTCTTATCGACATACCTTATATATAGTCACTTTGGAATTGAATTATTAGGGTTTCATTTACAAAAAAAATTATTTGTTCTAGAAGGTCTGGTTCAGCTACAATATCAATTTGATTTAATTTTATTGTGGAAAGAATCAATAAGAGATTGTTGATAAAATAAATATACAAAAACTCAATTTCTTACCAAATTATATTTTGATTTATTTTTTCATACAATATAAGTCATTATCCCGGAATTTTAAAAATATCACCAATCCATCTCCATAATAATAATCAATATTCCCGTTGAATTAGACCTTTTAAAACCAAATACTTCTTTGTTTAATCCCAAATAAATTTCTTTGGTGTAAAAACAATTCAAAAAAACGGAGGCGTTATTCCTTTTCAACCAAAACCCATAAAATATGGGGGTTCTTTAACCTTTATATTGCATTTTCTCACGATTGGATGATCCCATATAAAATACAAGCAAATATTTGTAATAAGCATAAAATTTTGCAAATAATAAACTTATTTACATGTGAATGATTGATTTTTTTTTTTTTTTCATATTCAAAAGTTGACTCAAACCTCTATAAAAAGGCTTAAAATAATCAAACAATCAAATCACAAATTCTCGCACCTCCGAATAGATGGAAAAACAAAACTAATTACAGATTCGTAATCAACGCGTCAAGTTCTCCTAGAATTGAATATTCAAAAGATTTTTAATCAATAATTTATTTTTTTTTGACTTGTACTAGAAATTGCATAAATTTAGCTTATAATTAATCAATCGGGTCCCAAATTAGAACATAATTTAAGCTTGATAACTCAATTTTTTCATTCTGAACAATGATGTTTTCAAATTTTTACAATAACATGGATCTGAGAAATAAATTTCAGCAGTCTGAATTTCTTTTGTTTTTAAGGGATAATATTAAAAATGACGCTTCTGATTACTTGATATTACATAAGATGCCATGCAATGTGTACAAAATTTTAACTTGTTCAAAAAAAGTTATGTACAAATTCCAAATAAAGTTATAATTATAAATTCTATGTACTGGCAGTAAGAATAAAGCTGGAAAAAAACCCCACAAAAAATGACACGGTCAAACTGGCAATTTGAAGAATGTTTGAGAAGAGAGAAGCTCACAGCGTTTTATTAGATTAGCTACAAACCGCTATAACAGGAAGGAAATCAACATAAATTCCACTCCGTATGTAGTTAAGATATATTACAAAAAATATTCCAATGTCGATCTTCAATTACACTCCAACAGAGTTCAACAGGGAATTACACTTATAACTAAAGATGTAAATCGTGTGTATAATTAGGGTGTCAAAAAAAAATCAATTTGGTAACCCTGACAATGTTAAGAATTTTATGGAGGAGATCAGCTACAATCGGAATAAACAAGGATATTTGCAAGAATGACTCCGATATTGATACCCGATTTAACTCGGAGTCCAACAAGGACGTTCAAACTCCACAACACCCTCAAGGGTACTCTACGTCTTTTATGAGCACATACGAATGTTGCATCAGGGTTTGAATATAGTTAAATCTATTTAGGAAAGGAAGTTCGCCGTGACTGGTAAATTTGTCGTGAAATTTTTTGGCTCAATGAGATTTTTCCGCATAAATCTATTCGCCGTCTTTTTATGTTCTTATATTATCGGATCGAAGTTAACTGTTGTATCTGTATCAGAATTGTGAATGAGTTCTAATACTATCCAAAGGAGCACAAGCTCCAATCACGAAACTAATTGTATTGATAAGCATCATTCTTTGATGAGAAGTTCGAATCGATGATATAAAAAACATAAAAAGGCAGTGAATAATGTCATGTGGCAAAATCTCCTCAAGGCAAAATTACCCGCGGGGAAAATTTCCCCCACAATTTTATCTAGAACACAAGTTCATAACTCTGGAATTAAATTATAAGGACAACTGCTAAACAAAAAGAAAATTAATTCATCAGATTACCAATTCCAAAAAACGGGCCATCTAAAAACACACACAATTTACATCACTGTTTATAACTCTCTAACAAATCCTCAGTGCTCGTCTCTGTCATTCATTACTAAATACTTTCTACTTAGATGTTTCCAACGCAAAAATCAAAGAATTTTGATTTTTGGGTTGGAAAAATAACAAATATTGTTCAGACTACCAATTACAAAAATAATTTTCGCCTGAGTAAATACATAGAATTTACAACTCTACGTATAGACAAAAACAGTCACACAAAAATCAAGATAATCCAAGTTACAAAAAAGAACTACTTTATTAGTACATGAGAACAAAAAAAAACAACTTGAATTCATTAAGAAGAGTCTCTTTTGTTGGTGACACATTATAATTAGATAATAAAGAAATGGATGTACATATATATTCCTAGTTCTAACAATGATATACGCATGTAATGATGGTATGATCCCTTCTGGGAACATGTTTATAATGTTGTATTTCTTACATACACACATAGTGTGAGCAGCCCAAGATTATAATTCATATCATTATTTAATACGTGGTACAAGGATATCTCTCTCGGGATCCCGGGATTTATAGGGATTCTAAAACTACGTATTTAATGATATAAGTTGAATTTAGAAGGATGAGGATTTCTTTTACTTCTTTTTAAAGTCATTTCACATTGATTTTCAATCATTACGACGGATTCATTTCATGAAAAAACAATTGCTGAAAGATAAGCTAAAAATCCTCCTCCACGATCTGTCAAAAATAGGATCTGCTCCAACACGAGTTGCCTCAAACCGGGACTTTTCAAAATTACTTATTTGCATAAATATCCATAAATTGTGATTGTTTTAATATACTTTGAAAAGACAAAAAATCAGGATATTGTCAACTTTTCATCTAAAAAAAAAACCAGTTTATATAATCCGAATTTTACTTTCACGTGTTTTTGAAGTAGTGTCAGTAATATAAAATATGTCCAAGTAAGCGAGAGTGGCTTTTTTAGTTGGCAATCTGAACAGGTTCTTTTATTTTTCAAAGCTGTTTGTATTATTATTTAATTCTTGAGAAGGGAACATCAAAGTGTAAAGTATTTACATGTGTTCATAAAATACCTTGAGGGTTTGTTGCGGATATATAGTCCTTGTTGGACTCGGAGTATAATTGAGGATCGGCATCGGAGTAATTACAGCCTATATGTCTTTACTATACACAGAGTGGGATTTTTGTTTAAAAAGTCATGACAGCTAAACTCCTCTCAAATATTCTTCAAATTGTACGGATTACCATGTTCATTGTCGGGTTATTTTATTTTTAGATACTGATAGGACATTCTATATGATTAGGGTCGATTAGTTTGTAATGAAAAAGCTACATTTATCTCCCTCAGAAAGAAGAATTATCGCTTATCTTTGGTGCAAATTGTTTTAAAAATGCATAATAAAATAACTATAATTATAATATTATTTTCCCTGCAATAATGCAATTTGAATTGTAGAAGGCTCTCCTCTTTAAAGCAATAATTCATTTTCTCCTCAAAATCATTTAAGAAGCAGTTGACATTAACAAGGGTTTTCATTCAAATGTACCATATGTCTCGCTCCTGCCTTCTCCTCGTCCAGTTTCTTTCCTTAAAATGAACTCAACTCTGTTTGTGAGGCGTCACTGAGATGTAACATATTTGCATAAAAAAGTTAAATGCACTTTAGAGACATGCCCAATTGACTTTTTTTTTTTTTTTGCGGGTCGGATCGAGCTATGAAATTTGAAAAAGCGGTGAAGCTCTAAATCAACCCACCAGCACAGTAATGGGAATATCAATTGAATATATTTCTTCTTCCAATCATAATAAATAATTAAACACTGGACCTCCTGATATTTCCCGGGATCCCACTCAAAGACCATTTCCCGGGGAGTAAGAAACCCTCATATATATGGTACTTCTAGATTTAATACAAATATATATATATACATCATTTAAGACATAATAATTATAACAATTACATCTACTCGTTAACATACTTTTTTATTTATTATTTCTATGTTGGTACATAATTTGTTATATTATACCTACGGAACATATAAAATATTAGGGTGGTTTGTTTTTCCACTTTTTTTCAAATTTTCGAGTAGGACTACAGTGTGTGCGTGGAAAAGTTGTTGACATAATATTAGAAAATAATAACCAAATGGAAAATTCCATTGTTCTACTATAAACATTTCATCTTCAGGTCGCAGATCTCGATCAAAGTTTGTAAGAAGTTATCGTTCTTTATTTCGTCAATAAGATTAAAATCCGCCCTTATTGGGGATAAAATAATTTTCTAAAGTAATCCTAGGCAGGAAAAAGGAGAGAGAATAACGTACGGAAATTTGGAACGTAATTTTTAATCTTTCCTTCCTGGAATGTAAAAGAAAAAAGATGCGCGCTATACGTGGATCATTAACATTCCCAAACACTTCATTACCTCTTTTTGATCCATAGGGCGACTTTAGAAGATCACTTTATTGATATATTCTATAGGTCAAACGAATGCTTATCAAAAAACTTTTATTGGAAAATAACGAATAATGCTTTGTTTCAATATTTATTAACTAAATAAATATTTTTTGCCGTTTTTCAATCTTACAGTAACATCTAAGAGAAGATAAAATCGTAGAACTCGTTATTACCCTTATTACATCTCGCAACCTTTACTTCAAGTAGCAACAGAGAAAAAAGCACTAAAATCAGTTGGTAGTAGTGAGCCAATTGTTTACAGTTTAAAATGAGGCAATTCAACCAATCAACGTCAAGGACACTGACTTAGGCGAATAGAAGCAGAATCATATCCACAGTTGATAACAAAACTCATAGTAAATGGTGTGTTCGTAAGGGAAACCTTTGAAATAATGGCATTTTCCATAAGTTATTTTTTATTTTACTGTTCGCAGCCTATTATGATCTAATTCAAATCCAACCAATCAACGTTCAGAACACTGATTAAGGGGGTAGAAGCAGAGAAATATCCACAGTTGAGAACAAAATACAGAGAAAATTTTGTGTTATTTAAAAGAAAAAAAACCATGTGAATATTTCTTTCATATTGTTCATAGCTTATAACACGAGTTCATTCAAATTCAACCAATCAAGGTTTAACATAAGCTAATTCAACCATTCAACGTTAAACATGAGTTAATTCAAATTCAACCAATCAGCGTTTCACATGGGATAATTCAAATTCAACCAATCAACGTTTAACATGAGTTAATTCAAATTCAACCAATCAAGGTTTAACATGGGATAATTCAAATTCAACCAATCAACGTTCAAAACACCAATGAAGTGGTCGTATTTAGACAAGAGTAGACAATCAAACCAGCCTAATATTTATAGGTTTTATTTACCTAAATAGATTCCAAGAATGTATGTATGTGGAAAGAAAGTTTACGATAAAAACAAAAGATATATATTGGTATCAATCATTAGCTGTCTGTATTTTTCGTCATGAGAAAAATACATCATTGGCATGATTTATCAAAAAGCAAAATATATATGTAAATAATATTTCATTTCATTCCTCACAACATGACATCATCATCGATCCTACAAACACTAACATGTTATATCTATGTAGTGATTATTATATTAGAGAGTCACACTGTCTCTACTCTCTACCAATGGTGATGATAGACGTAGTAGCAGTTAGTAGCTAGTGTTCGTGAATCAATACGGCGTCCCCATTTATACAGATCAATACATTTATATACATAATGTTAAATGCACAAATGACTCATTCATTATATTTATGTATATACATATCTAGGGGAGACAAAGGTTAATCGAAATGCAAGTTTAGACCATCATGTAATCGGGCTTGCTAGAATGGGCAATCTGATGTATTGTACCGACTGCTGGGCAAGACAGGCAGATTTTGACAAAACACGTAGCCACTCATAGTATATGACGTCACTATTGCTAGAATTGTCTATTTAATGTATCATAGCGACTGCTGGGCAACGAATTTTTTTGACTAAACACGCAACCCCTCATACACTATGACGTCAATATTAAAAGCGTGGTGGAAGTCAAACATCAGGTATAAACACGTTATGGTATAACCTTGTATTTCTATTAGCCTTGGGGGGAGACCAAAAATATTTGCAGGGGCGTCTGCAGGGAGTGGGCTAGAGGGGCGGTAGTCCCCAGCCAAATTAAGGAAGTTTTGCTTTTTCCTAGATTTTTTTTGGTCAAGATGAAAATTTGTTAGGGAAAATATGGGTAATTTTTTTTTCTTTAAAAGGTGATTGGGGGAAAAATAGGCAGCAGAGAATTTTAAATGTATTTCCAAAAAATTTAATTTTTTTTTATTATTATTTTTCCAGAAAAATTTGATTTTTTAAATTTATTTTTCAAAAAATTTAATTTTCTGTAAATATCTATGGATTTTTGGAAAAAATTTAATTTTTGAAATTGTTTTCCAAAAAATGTTAGTTTTCTATGAATGGTTATGGAATTTAGAAAAAAAAATTCCTCAAAATTTTATATTTGAAATTTAATTTAAAATTTTTTCTCCAAAAAAAATAATATTTGAATTTTAAATTTTTTTCCCCAAGAAAATTCAACTTTCTGTGATTAGCTTTGTATTTTAAAATGTAAATTTTTTAGAAAAAATTTCAAAAATTTAATTCAAATATTAAATTTTAGATCTATATTTATAGTCCTGAGACTATATCTATAAAACCAATTTTTAGCATTGGTTAATTATTAGTTATTTGTAGTAGATAATTGTTCCAGATATAAAGAATTTAACAAGATGAATAACAAATGAAATGGATCAAAATCTATGTATTGCAGATAATACATTCATAAGTTCCCGAACATAATTTATGTACTCGTAACCGAAGAACCAGTATGCAAACAACCTCTAACTACGACTTCGACTGTGGTTATGCTATACCCAGCATAATAATTTAGACTTAAAAATGTTCAGGAATTGCGATTCAATAAGACTATAGAGCACATTGGAAATTTGTCAAATAAACTTATAATGAATTAACTTTCAAGTTTCATAAATTTCCATAGTACTTAATACCCATAATTTATAACCATTTAGGAACAAACTTTACAAACACTCAATGTAAGCCCCTTAGATTATAAATAAGTTTATTTAATTAACTTTTAATAATTTTTGTAGATGGAGTCTGGATAAATTTTACGACTCCAAGTCCGCTCGCTCATTTCCGCGCTAACATGCTATTTCTTTTGCCCTCCATCACAATTGTGTTGGACAACATGAAGAAACTTGCTCTAGTATTTGACATTACAGACCAAAATCCGTATATTATTTAGCAAGTCAATGAAGCCTTTCCAAAGTTTTGACGATTCCCTAAAACAATAAAAGAAGAGACAATTGCAAGTTGTCTGTGTCGTCCCTACACAATAAATATTATGGATTTCGTCGTCTGACTGAGATGGAAAGATGATGCACTTTTAGATTGCATCCCCCTCCCTTGTCTCTCTCTCCTCCTTTCGCATACTACATAATACATAAGACGTCAATATCTTGTAGGGGTAGACTATTGTATATTACTACGTGGAAAAAGTGCATTTGAAGAACAATGAGGTAGGTAGGAATACTACTATGAGCATATACAGAGAAACGGGGCAAATTCGTTTCTGAAGGGAGTGTGTACCTTAGATTGTAGATATTATACAGACTATAAATATACATAATACATAATTTTAGGTACATAGTGAAAAGAAAAAAAAAGATAGGTACACACACACAAAAGGAAGAATAAACCTTGAAAATGACGACTCTATATCTATAACCAACATCTGTCTGCTAACCATGCCATTATTTCATATCAGAAGAAAATCTGGAGTAATTAAAAGACCGGATTACAATTCATTGTCATTCAAAAAACTTCATTTCCAAAAAACCTTAAAAACATTTTTTTTTTCTTAAAAAAAAAGGCTTGAAGGTCATGCATCTGCTACTACTACTACTACTATTAGTAAGTGCACCATACTCAATATATGACTCCTCATGCAAAATACGTAAAGTATTTAACTTCTTGAGGATTTGTTTAAATGCATATTTTGAAACATGTAGTATTCAGTCTTAAAAGTCCATAATTATTATTACGTACTTCCAATTCCCATGATCAAAATCATGGTTAAGGCGCAGGTGTAATGTGTATCGTGGGGGGGGGGATACTAATGAGTATCCCCACCATCTCGTACGCCTTCATATAACAACAACAACTATTTCTTTTTGGGCGTCCTTCGACAACAAACAGTACATATAACGACTTGTAACTACTAATAGTGTTGGATTTATCCTATAACTTTGGAGTTCGAGTAACGCACCACGGCAAAATAATCTTTATTTCATTGGCTTGTTAAATTCTAAGGTGACCAACAAATTGGTCAACTTACTTATTTGCAAAAAGTTCAAACTAGTGTTGTTTCAATCCTTATTCAGAGCAGAAGACACCTAGTTCTGTCCTGTATATCAGTCAGTCCTAGCAATTGTAAAGTTGGGTTCTTGATGAGATCCCTCAACTTTAATCTTGTTTTTACATCAAGTTATAGTACTGACAGTCTGAAGGAAGGGGTCCTGGGAACTGATCGGATCGGTCCTAAGACGAGATTGAATAACTAACACATCACTAGTAGTCACTACAGATACCCAAAACTTGAATTATTACGAAAAACGTAATGTTATTGGAATAAATAAAAAAATACAACTCAAAACGAATTAATGATATGTTTAAATACTGTGTTTTTTATTCAATATGTACTCATTTACAAGTTATATCCGCCTCGACAGGCCCGCGAATATATTGGCAACTCTTGACAATGAAAGCCCTGTGTATGGCGTGACTAGGAGCGAATCCAAATTCTTCCAATTCTCCATTCTTCTTCAAGACGACTTAAACTACAAAGTCAAGGGGAGTTGAGGTCAGGGCCACATTGAGGCAGGCCAGAAGTTATACATATATATCAGGCAAAAGTTTTATTATTTCTCGGTAATTCAATTTTTGATATTGTAGGGAATCTAGATGGAGATCACAACAGTCTCTGGATTCTTTTCGACACCGGCGCGGTAGAGGCACTTTACCTTTTTTGTTGTATCTCGAAATTTTTTACACTTAGAGACATGGGATAAAAACAAAACTTGTTTATTTTTGTTTCAGCTGTCATTCGGTGGATTAATGAAGCCTTGTCATTTTAAAAATAACGGAGATAAAATAGTAATTAAATCCTACTACAAGTTTTGGGTCTCCACTCTATATAATCACAAGAAAGCAAAAATTAAATTAATTTAGCTTGCTGCCATTTGTCATAGCCTCATCACTACCAATAATATTTGTCCTTATAATTTCCTGAGGAGTAGAAAAACCACTCTCGCACGCACCAAAGTTGTTGATGAAATGTGCAAGTAAATATTTCATGGCTTGCTCTAAGGAGTTTGAAAAGGCCTTTTTTCACTCACTGTTCATCCACTAAAAAATATCTTGTGACTTTGGAACGTAGAGTAGGCGTATGTAGAAATTGACCCACCTCAAAATGTGTATTGTCTAACCCATGAAAGATGAGGGAGGAAATAATAAAAATAATCAAGATGATTTTTTGCATAGATATTATTTGTATAGTAAAGAACACTATCTATTTGTAAAAAAAAAATATAAATATTTGCATCCTCATTTTTCAGAGACTTTATGCATTTAAATGGTTAGACCTAGATGTCACACATAGGCGAGAACATATAATTGTGGCTATAAAGTATACTCCAGGCAAAACCTATTTAACAATAAATATTAATTTGAAATATTATTCAAATAATGACTTTACAATGCTATTATCGAAAATAGCGCAGTTCCAGCGTCTTTCTATGATTGAAAACACACTGCACATAGGAAATCATTGTAAAGCCCTTGTAAATTATATAAAAAAAGACTTGTTAGACCGCATAAAGTACTCAAAAGTTATAAAAACTCGCAGAAAATAAAGTATGTACAAATTAGATGCAATTTAAGATGATGTCACATGTCCAGTAATGCAAATCGGGAGCATTTGGACATGTTAAAAATAAACGAAACCGAAAATTAACACTATAACCCTGCCAATAGTTTGAAGAATGTTTTGGAGAGCTTCGCTTTCATGACGTTTCGTTGGAGAAGCTACAAGCAGCTGTGACAAGGGATGAGGTAACGAAGGATATAAGCAAGAATTACCCCGACGTCGATCATTAGTTTTACTCCGAGTCGGACAAGGATATACATTTATAATTCTGCAAAAATCCTTTGCGTCTTTTATGAGCACACGCGCGATTTTGTATATAATAAAAAGAGAAAATTTACTCTTGAACTTGCCAATTCAAAAAAATGCACCTGATTTCCATCAATACACATGTGTGACAAGTCGTTTTGAAAGGGTTCACCCATAGTCGAATATTTCAAGTTTAAAAAAATATATTTTGATCGAATTTTCATACAAATTAATTGTCTGACTTGAGCAAAGACATCACTCTTTTCAGAGTTCGAGTAGTACTCGAATCCACCACTAATGAGTAACCATAAAATATTAAATCCACACACATATTTAGATACACTCAAAAGTATTAATACAATTATGAAAATATTTTGAGCAGGTATAGGTATAATATTTGATATGTAACGAGGAAAAGGACATGCCAAAATTAACAATAGGTACATACCTACATACAATATACAAGGGCAGAATTGTTTGTGAAAAATTTACCTTTACAAATCTTGTATAAGGGTTGGGCTTTGGTCTACAATTCCTGGACCCGTCTTATTTGTACAACTCATAAATTAGGAGTGGGAAAACATTAACCCATAGATTCAGACTCAAAAAATCGGTCCATGATTTGAAAACGATTAAATTTCGGTTAACAGTCTGAAATTCGGTTTGGATCTTTACAAATCGGTCTAGAACAAATTCTCTAAGACCGAAGCAAAAAAAGAAATCGGGGTTTGACCCAGTTTCGACATTACATAGTATATCTATATTAATAAAAAAAGTTTGTATGCATGTCTGAATAGATGAATGGGAGTAACCGGGTAACCTGTAGTTGTATTAATGAAATATTGTAGGCGTGTCCGTAGAACAAAAGCATTGTTTCAGCTTGTTTTTGTTACTTGTCTTTTATCATAATTTATGTGCATATATATTTAGATTTGAATAAAATATAAAGTCAGGTATCTTCAAATGCATTTTGTTTGTTCTTGTTAGTGAGCGCTCATCAGATTCAAGTACCGATCAGTAGTGTTGTTATTGTGGACCTCAATCCAGTCCAGTCCTTACAGAAGGTAAAATCGATCCCGCGTGACGTCAATAAGGGGTTTTTTCCTCTGTTTAATTATTATGTTATATAATAAAATAAATTATATAACAGAATAACAATAGAATAGGTTTAATTTATTTTGTATTGTAATTTAAAAAAATAATATTTTTTACAACATATATGTACAATAATTTTAATTCATATTTCATATACATATCTTATTTGTCTTGATACGCCATCGATATTTTTAAGAAAAATTCCAAGGGCCCACACAACACCATTAATCAGGCATGCCAACTCTTTTTTTTTTCTTTCTCAAACTCTTATAATTACTCTTTCATTTTTGAGGAGAGAACACATATGAGTATTGAGTAGTCACATCTGAGTGTGTTCATGGAAAACAGAGAATCAAACCCAGGATTTCTTGGGGAGTTATCTTCTATATTATTAGAGCAAAATTTGTCTTTTAGCCGTCGCCTAATTACTCTGGGCAATGCTGGGCACTACCAATGGTATATAAATATTTGGGAAAACTTCCCTTTTCTATCAAAAAACAGTACATATATGCATAATTAGTGTTGAAACTCGGTCTGAGACATCATTTTTTTCTCAATTCAGTCTTCAATGATTCTTTCTAGACCATTCTGGACCGATATTTCCATTTTTTTTTTTTAAATTACGTGGGATGGGATCAAGACCGGTCCAGACTTAAGTTAACCCGAAGAAGTTATAATTATAACTGTCTCAGGCCGGTCTTAGATGTCCAGACCGACAATCAACTCTAATATTGACCATATCAATTCTAGTCAAAACCTATTTTAAAATCAATGTTTTTATGGCTTGTAATATTACAAATTTTTCCAATCACTAAGAATAAACTGTCCCATAGGTGTATATCCAAGTTGTAAAAAAATCAGATACCTTTATGTAGGTTCATAATTCATACGACTTTAATGGGATTAAAAAACAAAAAACATTCATGTAAGCAATCCCGTCTTCACGTTGCTTACTCGAATTGAGTAATCAAATTAATGGATTTACTCATAGTAGATAGCTCCTAGAGCCCTCAAGTATGTATATATCTGTGAATACAAGATCTACAAAGAAGCACATTTTTAAGTCAGCTGTAAACTCTAGTATTACATATGAGGACAAAAAAAAATATATATTAGTATGTTAAAAACAATTGAATTTTGTATGTAAAATTAAGAATAAAACGTCTCAAATCAAACGAAACTCCTAACTTTTAAGATTAAATACTATTTGAACCCACTTTCTTCATACATCGAGGAGCGATTTGTATTTCATATGCAAAACTCGTGCGTCAGAACGTATCTTAATCAGTCTAATTAAATAGACTTGTTTTAAAATTCATAATAAAAAATCTCATATGATGTACATGTGCTATATTATAATGCTCGCCCGCACCAAAGGTATTTAAATATTAAACCGCTCCCTCCTTGCCTCGACCTACGTCTGGTAATCCTTTGCTAGTGATTACATACATAAAAGTATCATAAACTAATACTCAGATGAAGAAAATACTGTTGGAAATTAAATTGACGCTCTGTTTTTAAAATAAAGTGTAACCTCCAATTCCTTTGTACTCCTTAATTATGTAAATGATTTATGTAATGTGCCTTGCTGTTTAGAGAAAAAAGACCCAAAGCACTCTCCACATCTGATGTCATTGGCAAAGTAACATGATGTAGAAATGTTTTGTGAACAAAGGCTATAGATTAAAAAAAAGGTGTACATATAAACGAAGATAGAGTATCATTATCAATCGGAAAACTATACATATATCCGGACTTCCCCATCGGTGGTGACGAGTAGTAATTGATCTATGGGTCGCATGTCCTAAAGCTTTTACAGTTAAGCCTCGATCTACCATTTAAATAAAGTTTATACCGCAGACGAACCCGCTTTGTTTTGGGAGATCGCTACCGAAGAATACAAAAGCATATGGGGGAAAAAAACGCCGGACAAGAAAAATAAAAATGGAGGAATTATCAGAATTATGGGAAACAAATGCTACATGAACCACCAGCCTCACTATAACGGACCACTGGTTTTAACGAACACCCACTCTACTCTATTGGTCCTTTAGATCGCAGTTCAACTCAATGTTAATAGAGATACAAGATCATACCATAATTCATGTATGACTGATGTTTGACTTCCACCACGCTTTTAATATTGACGTCATCGTGTATGAGTGGTTGCTTGTTTTGTCACAATCTGTTTTTCTTGCCTAGTAGTAGGTACGATATATTAAATTGAAAATGGTAGTAATAGTAACGTCATAGACTATGAGATGTTGTGTGTTTTGTCAAAATCTCCCTGTCTTGACCAACATCAAATTTATAATTCTAGCAAGCCCGATGGCATGATGGTCTAACCTTGTATTCCTATAAACCTGTTTTTAAACTGTATACATCCCCAATTACAGAAAAAATCAGGAAAATTAAGGAGTTAATATTAAGTCTATGTTGTTTAAAAAAACCAATTTATTCATACAATATATTGACATGGGGACACACATCCTCCCGATGTTACAATATGTAATTAGCATAGCTGACAGGTACTAGTGCATGCGGGTAGCGTATGTAATAATGATTTTTAATAGGAATTTTGTTCTAGTTTCTCTCTAACATGAATAAATCAAATCTTCTTTATATGTCAGAGTCCTAATCTCCCCTATCAAACATTTTATGTCTTTCTATTTCGAGCAAGTCATCTAACGAGTGTTGGCTCGGTCCGATAACTTATTTCAAACTCCGTCTAACCCTCCCTTTCCATTTCTTTTTAAATTATTAGTCCAATCTTTTTTTCTTAACTATTCAACCGTCCTTAGACAAACAAATTTTATTAGGACCAGGCTGATAGAAATGCAGACTGTTTAGTTTTTTAAACCGATAATGTAACCAACATATACTTTCAATACAGTTTCCTACCTTAGTGCAGTGGTTCCCAAAGTGGTGGTCACGGAACACAACCGAGAGTTCGCGAAATGATTTCCAAAAAAGAAAAATATATTTTAAATTGTGGTATCAAAACTGAAATATTGATGAATATAAATATTTTTTATAAATCCCTTCTGGATCACTTTAAAAAGTATTTACCAGTAGATAGTGCTCGAACAAAAACATAGTGGATACGAGGAATTAAGGACTTTTTGGGATTTGACTATATATATTTTTTTCACCTAGACAAAGCTCACTTTGTCTAGGCACATATTTTAAGTGTCGAACTCGAAATAGTTTGGGAACCACTGCCTTAGTGTACGAATATAATCAAAAATTATTTTGAAAAAATAAATTTAACCAATGTATTCATAAGGAGCAATAATGAACAATCAAAACTAGGACCCCCCAACGAACCACTCATGTCCAAATCAGAGCTAATTTTGAGAGTGAGTATCTTGGACAACCCTCCCCCCCGGACATGATAAAACTAAATAAATAGAAAAAATTATTTAAAAAGGTCATTTTAAAAGAGAAATTGTTTAATATGGATGCAATTTATTTAACTAAAATAGGCACTCAGCAGTACGCAAAGCCTCCACCTAAAATCAAATTTTGCAATATGAAGCATCTTCATTAAACCTACATAATGAGACCAACTTGAGCTCTGTACCTCAATATGATCCAAAGTGATGCTCGATTATGAACTTTTAATTAACGTTTTGTGTTACCTAGACCACTGAACCTTCACCTCTCAAAATTTAATGGCCTCTTAATATGACCATGTTCGATCAAAATCAAATATAATTTCCTACTTTTCCCGTAATCTTGATAACAAACAAACAGGGACAAAAATATAACCTCTGTTCAACTTCGTTGACGGAGGTAAAAAGGCTTTATGAAGACTTGGCATTTTCTAAGAAATAACCTTTTTATATAAAACAAAACTTTCTTTTTCTTTAACAAAAAAAAACACCTTTCGATAAATATTAATACAAAAATTATTAAATAAAATGCCTTGCATTTTAATATTCTAAAAAAAGTGAAAATATTTGGAATTTTAATGCAAGAAAAGGGCCTACCCATTTATAATCGGCTCTGTCCTAAATTCAAACTAAAAAAAAATAATTGTCTCGCACTCCAAAGTATTACTCCAAGAGTATATATTTACATACAACTATACTAATGTACCTTCAATTCTTACTCATTTCCTTAAATAACAATCGGAATACATATTGTGTATATCCATTATGGCTTTTAAGAGTGAGTAAAGAAATCTAATGGATTATATTATGTACATAGGTACATTGTTGAAAAAACATAAAAATAAAATATAAATAAATGTACATACGTATTATTTACTTTTTAAGAACGTAATTAATTAACCTACTCCACCTACTTGTTCCTAAATCACTTCAACATCACTTAAGCGCCATAGCAAAAATATGTTTTTTTTTAAACAGAGGAGTAGATAAGAGCCTAAAAGATAATTATAGAATTATTTAAGTATTAATATAAATGTAAGGCTTATGCGAGAGCATTTCCATAAAGGGACGAATATTGATATTGAATTAAGGAAGATGTATTTCAGCAATCAGTTGTAATAGGGTAATTCAATAAAAAATAAATAACGAATATGATTTCTTGTCTACCCTAATCATCGATGTAATGTAAAATTTGCTTTATTAATATACATGATGGTCTTAAAAGGAACTTGAAGGAAATCTGAGGACTCAATACAAATATTCAAAGACTTGAGACTTAACTTAAGCTTGCAGTATAAAGACTTTTTTCCACCTCCAGTATCGATATGTAAGAGGTAAAATCGATTTTGGGAGTGAAGTAATGTGCTTCAGATATGTATATTATTAATAATTTATCTTTGTATTAATTTGTCAAATACGCTTCAAACTAAACTAGAATGGGCACTCTGTAGAATACAAACCTCCATCTTTGATATTTTTATTCCTAACTATCAATACTACGATTTTGGATGTTTTTAACATCCTTAAATTATGATATCAATATCAAGTAGATATTATTAAACAAATACTTGCCGGGGAGTGGAGTTGCATTGGAAGAAAGCGTGTTTTGACAGCTGATTTCACATATAATGATAATATATACTGATAATGTACATAGAATAAGATGCGATGTGATCAACAAGTGATTGATTTTGAAACTCATTGCATATGGATGTATGTTTAATATTAAAATAAAATAGTCTGGGTAACATTCGGAGTAAAAAGTTAAGCCTCCATTTGAAAACTATATTGCACTATAGTAAATTATAATACAAGGCATTTTAATTTTACAAACTAGCTATTAATTGAGGCTATTATCATTTCATTTCAATCTATTAAAATCATTTATGTATCATGTATATGTAAGGGATTGACCCAACTGTGGCCTTTTTGAATTTTATAAGTGCCACAAAATAATTTATCAATTAGTAATTGTCATTAGAGAAAAGTATAATTTACTCTTCTAGCCATTGTTCATTTAGTTAGCTAGAACTAGACAAAACGTATTCGTCAAATATATATATATATATATATATTAATGTTTAGTTGGACTAAAATAAAACTTTTCCCTTCTTAACGAAATACTAAATATCATGAAACAAGATAAATTGAAGAATTAATGACAAAATTAACATGACTGTATGTTCACTAATATTGGAGGTCTAATGGAATTTCAATCATTGCATCATATTTTTGAATATGATGAATCACCAACTTGCTCTGAGCTTGCCAATAATTTTTTTATTAGTAGTATTTATCGGCCTATTACTGTTGAGTCATCCACAGTCACCCCAGTCAGCAATTCCTTCCCCCCCACCCAATTAGAAAACCGTGATTACGGCACTTTTTTAGCAGTCATCCTTAAATTATTCAAAATTACATCAGTGATTCCCAACCTTTTCATCACTCTGACTCCTACAGCCATTTTGTAAGTTCTTACAACATATAAAATAAGATCAATCAAATACTTTATTTATTACTTATGTAATCTGTCGCGGAGCCTTTGACAATACAATACGGAACACCTGAGGTTCAGAGGAGACACACTTAGGAACTATTGCTATATATTACAATGTTTCATGGTTGCAATTTGTACGATGCCCCCAAAAAAATTACATAATGTCTAAAATGAACTAATTTATATATTTGGGGAATTAGTTTATTTATCATATATGCATTCATCTTTTTTAATAAATCTATACACGAATTTGGAGCATAATTGGATACAAATAGAACAAGTCATTGGTGTTGAAGTGAGGGGAAGTTTAATTTCGGCATTTTTTTTATTTTTAGGAAAATATAATAATGGATTTTGGTTACTTTAGAAATCTTATATCTCTGATGTAGTTAATTTACCAATTGATCTCAATTATGAGTATCTGTGTCTTGTGAAAAAATGAGTTAATTGTGAGTTATGTGAATAACTCCTGTGGTTATTTTGACGTGGAATGACCCTTGTACAGAATCCCAACTTGTAGGACAACACATTGATGTGTAATTGTTTGTTGTGTATGTACAGATGCTAAATTATCTCTTAATTGGGATGAAATGACCATTTAAATTTAATCAAACCCTGCATTATAATAATTAATATCAAATATGAGATCCAGAGGAAAGTTTCGAGGAGTCATTTAATAATATATTATTAGATCCTTTTAGAGGACGTGCACATCAACTGCAGAGTATCATAACATTAGGAACATAATTAAACTAATAATGGGATCGGGCCTCAATGAGAACGACATTCACATGCAATTATTGAATTAACTTCATGGGTAATGACCTAATTATAAATCCTATAAATGATCAAAAATATAATATACGTTCATGATTCCTTGATTAAAAACACCTTATGAAGGACCCACTCTTCCGGAGTCGGAAGCAATTCGGCCCCTTGGAGATGGAATCATCAAATAGGAGGCGTTTCACGAGTTAAAAACAAATATGTCTTACCTTTATACTAATATTATTTAATTTAAAGTAAGGAGTCGGAAATGTAGGTAGATATTTGATGGAACTGATCACAAATGAGCAGGGATTCCTCTCATAGTTTGGAAATGCCGGTGTAAAAGAGAAGTAGAAAGTGTTGTAAAGTTGTGAACTGAGCAGCAAAAGGATGAAACCACAGACTTTATATTTATGTTATGAAGAATATGAGGCAATACTCATGATTTTTCGGAGGGAAAAAAAGACAAATCTATGTATTTAAGGGAGAGAGGCAAGAGCAAATCAAGGGTTCAATCCACTTTACAGCTCACGCAACCTTTTCAAACACTTTGACAGCTCTCCGCTCCACTTTGGGAAAATTGCATATGATTATAGATACTTTTGCATTAATGCAGGTGAACATGAGTCCATTTATGTACTCCTCTCCTTCCTTATCATTGTCAAAATTTGTATTTGAATGGATAGAGTTGAACTCTTTATTGGGAGGGTATGGGTATAATACATGTGGGGGGGGAAGAGGAGTAGATGACAAGGCTCACTTCTTAGTGAAGCTGTGTTGTAAGTTGTGTAATGGGAATGGAATGTAGAGTGACGTCATGTGTTGCCACGTCTTCTCTAGCTCTTACTTTCTGCATGAAGGGCTGAGCAGCTCATGAAGTTGAATTTCTGCTGCTACCACTCTTGATACGTCGAATTCTGTGACTTGGATCCCCCGATTTTCATTTTGTATTTGAAATATTTCGTTGTCAATTTGGGGCTCACAGCTTAAAAAATGAATCCTCTGCTCGCCCGTGGAAGTCACTACGCTCCTTCTCTCTCCGAGACGAATATTCAGTTCCGAGCTGGTGTGCGTGATGAGGCGTCTCCTCCTACGCTGCAAGTTGGCGTTAGCAATGCCAGCCCTCCACCCCTCATGATGAATCCTGCAGCTCCAAGAGTAGAGGACGAAGTGTCTTCCCAGACGGTGGGACATGGGAAAGAAGCAAATCTGTGTCAGCACTGGTTCTATCGAACGGAAAAGATGTTGGAAGGGGAGAGTTTTTATTGGAAGCCGTTTGACATGGTGGACTCGATGAATATGGAGTCTGGATTTGCCTCTGAAAAAGAAAGCATTGCTGTGATGGGAGGGAGATACGATGTTTCTCTCAAGGATCGACTCCTTCACCCCGTGTATTGGTCCTATCCTCAAGAAGGAATTCCTGTGATGAGAGCCTCTTGGTTTTATCAAGGGCCTGCCTCCCATTGGATCCCTTTCTCGGAACACGTTGTTCCTCTTCTTGAAGAAAATTACAATGAAGGCTCTTGGGGAGCTCACAGAAGGATCTCTCTCGGAGAAAAGATGGGACATGTTGTATTCCATTCCAAGGATCTCATGTTCTATTCTCCTCATTGCTCCTTCTCCCAAGAGGTGGACAATTGGGGTCAAACCCAGGTTCGTACATCCATCTTTTACAGACTCATTTCAAAGTATATATAATGTATTGTACCTATTTCTACATTTCAGGAGACATCCACCACACCACGCATTGTGCATAGAGGACTTGAAGGACTCCCCGATATTCCAGATGGAGATATGGCTGAAGTGGATCACTTGGTTTTTGTTGTCCATGGGGTTGGAAAGTACTGCGACATGAAGCTACGGGACTTGACGGAAGTAGTTTCCTCAATGCGTGAAAAAGTGTCCTATTTGAGTGAAAAACATTTTCAGTCGGCCCATTTAGCAGGATCTGCCCATCGAGTGGAGTTTCTTCCCATAACTTGGCATCAGACTCTTCATGGAGAAGACACTGGAACAGATTCCCGACTGAAACCCCTCACTCTCAAGTCTATTCCAAAATTGAGATCCTTTATGAATGATACTCTAATGGATATCTTATTTTATACTAGTCCTGTGTTTGGTCAAACCATTGTGGATACGGTTGTGAATGAAATCAATCGCGTTTATCAAATATTTTTAAAGAGAAATCCAAGTTTTAAAGGGGAAACATCTGTAATGGGTCATTCTTTAGGCTCTGTTATTCTTTTTGATATTTTGTCTCATCAAAAAGAAGAGGAAAAGGAACCTTTGGTAGCTGAGAAAAAAGTCGAAAGTCTAGAATCGGATCCATCCAAAGATAAGGAACAAGTTGACAGTCTTGAAGATTTATTTACTAAACTCGAGATTTCTTCCGAATATTCTGATTTATTTGTCTCTGAGGGAATTGATTTAACTTCATTGCTAACGTTCTCTGCTGAAGATTTAAAGGAAGTGGCCTTGCCAGAAGATGCTGTCGAAAAAATCTTGAATTACATTAATGGAACTTCCAGTGAAGTTAAAGAAGTTTCAACCATAGAAGACTATAATAAGAAAACTGTTATGTCAGATGTTCAATACGTCGTTGGTCCTGCTGGCACTGGGCAACTTTCTGTCAATTATCCACAGCTAGATTTTAATCCATCCGCATTTTATGCTCTTGGCTCACCCATAGCTCTATTTTTGGCTATTAGAGGAATATCTTCTCTCGGTGAAGACTTTAGCTTTCCGACTTGCTCCGATTTTTTCAACATTTTCCACCCTTATGATCCCGTTGCATATCGAATGGAAGCCATGGTGAATCCACAATATTCAGAATTAAGACCCATTACTATCCCGCATCATATGGGGAGAAAAAGGATGCATCTGGAACTCAAGGATACTGTAACAAAGTTGATGACTTCTGATATACGAAAGAAGATTTTGGAAGGAGTGAGTTATACTTTGAGCTCTGTATATAATATGGCTACTGGCCAAAGTGGAACAGACGAATTCGAAAGAACGGTGGAGGATGAAGTTCTAAGGAAGGAAGAGATAAGTCGTAGGGAAGATGAATGTAATCCTAAAACAATTCGGTCAGGACTGAACGGGGGCAACAGAATTGATTTTGTTCTTCAAGAAGCTCCTTTAGAAAGTTTTAACGAATATTTATTTGCAATTGCTTCTCATATCTGTTATTGGGACTCTGAAGATGTGGGTCTTATGATTTTAAAGAATGTGTATTCAAAATTAAATATAAGATGTGATGAAGAGTTGAATATAACTACAAATGAAATGAGCAGTTTTGTAGATTCAAATCATACTCAACCTTTTGGTCAATCAGTTCATCATCATCCGTCATATTCTATGCCTCCTCAAAATATTTCTAATTATTCAATGATGCCACCACTTCCAAAACCTGGTCCTGCTCCAGTATTTCCAACCACCTCGGATTCATATTCTTCTATTATGCAGCCTATGAGCCAAATATACAATCCTCCATCTGCCCCTAATGTACTGGATCCCAGTCAGTATTCCTTGGCCAATATGAATACTAATACTCCTCCGGTGCAGCCCCAAATGTATAATCCATCTGCTCTAGGAGCGGCTTCTACTCAGTCGCAAGTGATAAGTTCTCCACCCTCACTCACTCCATCAATATCTTCTCAAGCTATTAGTTGCCCACCTCCTCCCTTAATGACACCGTCTACGCAATCACAATTGTTTCAGCCACCACCAATATCTTCTCAGTCTCAGATTATCAGTGGCCCACCACCACCGTTAATGGCACCATCAACCCTATCACAACCTCCACCGATATCTCCATCTCCGCAACCAACTTTATTCCAACCCCCATCAATATCACCATCCCCGCAACCAACTTTATTCCAGCCCCCATCCATAACACCATCTCCCCAGCCAACTTTATTCCAGCCCCCATCCATATCACCATCTCCCCAGCCAACTTTATTCCAGCCCCCATCCATATCTTCATCTCCTCGGCCAACTTTATTCCAACCCCCGTCAATATCACCATCTCCCCAACCACAATTATTTCAACCTTCTACAATGGCTCCTTCCCCACAGCCACAAATGTTTACACCTCCACCCATTACGCCATCCACACAACCACAAGTGTACCAACCACCCCCAATTGCACCCCCACCTTGTAATCCAGGTGTATCTATGTCTTTAACTCGGCCCTCTGGATATCCAAAAATATATCCTGTAGCTTCTTCAATGTCTAGTCCCCGTATTGGAATGGATCCAACGGCTCCTCTAGGTAACAACACATTACCCCTTGGACCTCCTCCAATGGGAGGTTTTGTTTCAAAGAATAATTAAATACAAATATTATTTGTCATGTTGAAGTTGTTTGTTAAATTAATTATTATTAGTTCAGAATCAATAAAAATGTATATTAAATTTTAACATGGATCTTTGATCGTTCTTAATTTTGTTAGTTACCTATAAAAAGAAAAACAACATGTTGAGTTGGGTCAATCTACCGATAGTTAATGTGATAAACTTTCAAGGAGTTATTATGAGCGATTCAAAATTTTCGAATAATAGAATAAATATCGATTCATTCGAAAAAATAATTGAAGCTGCTTTTAAGCCAAGGAATCTCGTAGCAGTATGTTTACGAATCAACTCTCCTGGAGGTAGTCCAGTTCAATCTGACCTAGTTGCATCTATGATTAAAGAAAAGTCCGAAGAAAGACCTGAAGTTAAAGTTGTCAGCTTTGCCGAAGATAAGATAATTTATGAATATTTTATACATTTCAGCATTTATGAATATCAGACCTACTTAACTTTTTTTATTTTAAAAACTTTCATATGTGCTTTAATACAATTAAAAAGTAAAAAAAAAAAAAATATGATAAAAAATTAATAATCTTTTCTCGTTTATAAATATGGCTTTATCTGGAGGATACTGGCTTCTCTGTGCAGGTGAAGAAATATACGTGAACAAAAGTTCTTTTATAGGAAGTATAGGAGCTATAGTCGAGTCTTTCGGATTTCACGAAATAATGAAAACTTATGGTATTGAAAGAAGGATCATAACTGCAGGAAAGAACAAATCAATGATGGATCCTTTTCGAGAAATGTCCAAGGACGAATGCTCTAAAATCCATAAGAATTTAGCTGCGATCCATGAAATTTTCAAAGAGCACGTGAAGGAGGCAAGAGGGGATAGGTATGTAACTAACTAATAAATTAATAACAATACATACTTAACTAATATGGAATTTTGGGAAACATGTTTACTAATATCCATAGATTGACATCGAACGAAGAAGAAATATTCAATGGCGACTTTTGGTCTGGCCAAGATGCGATTAACTTGGGACTGGCCGATGGGATACATAGTGTTAGATCCTGGATACGTTCAAATTTCGGTCAAACTGTTTACGTCAAGTATTTAAAGGGAAAGTCCAAAAACCCACTATCCTCTTTATTTGGAACAAGAAATACACTCTCAGATGAAATAGATGAGCTAACTCACACATTCAAATTTAAATGAAATATGTACTTTGAATAATGCTAACTTAATTTATTTTTCTCACTTAAATCTTTTACTTGATCAATTCCTTGACATGTTACTCTCATATGTTTATTAAGACCTCTATTTGTCGCATGTTTCGACCCACAGAAAGAACAAATATGTTTTATGCCCTCATGAATGGACTCTATATGATCTTTCAAACTTGAATTATAATTAAAAATTTTATCACATTTAACACACGGCTACGTCATCTCACAAACTTTTTTGTGATACACATTGTTTTCCACATTTACGACAATTCACAACTATTCCATCGTGGATATTAGTCCGGAGTCTTTCTTTGTCTCCGAAAAAGAAAGCATTGCTCAATGCGAATTTTTTTTTCGAATAATAGAATAAATATCGATTCATTCGAAAAAATAATTGAAGCTGCTTTTAAACCAAGGAATTTCGTAGTAGTATGTCGTAAGTATGTTTACGAATCAATTCTCCTGGAGGTAGTCCAGTTCAATCTGACCTTGTTGCATCTATATATCGGGGCAACATATATCAAATTAAAAAAATAATGAATGTAACTTTATATTAGGTTTGGCAACGAGCGTATGTAGCTCAAGTCCAGCAAATCATATTAAAATAAAAAGAAAGATAGTACGTGTACATATCTACATTTTTAGAGTAAAGTTCTTAATGACTCCGACCAATGCAGAGTACTCCCTTTAGTACAGTTATATTAACAAGCTCTGACATTACTGGATTTGTTGTCATGTAGTGAGAACATTACTTTTGTTCGTTCCCACAAAAATGTATTCTTCCATGTTGTTTTTTACACTTCAAAAATGAATGAATGAACGGGGAAAAAAAGTGAGCGACGAACGGAAACTTTTCAGAAAATGAACGGAAAAAGGGTAAACTGATCCAAGTCTGAATTATATACATAAAAGACCAATAAAAAAACAGAAATAGTACTCCTTGCATACGCTTGATTAAAACGACAAGATTATATCTTATATCAAAAATATTTTTAGGATATACATCAGGGAGCACTATATACAGTGCACATTGTATACACGTACGATGCTATATACACACGCCTACCATATTTCATTAATACGACTACATTGTTATTTCTTAGATTAAAATATATTTATGATATGCATCATGGTGCACTATATACAGTGCACCCGATCACTCGTTTTCATCGTTCATCCATTCAGACAGACTTTTCTTTATTAATGTAGCAAAAAAATATAGGTGTACATTAATCACATACAGAGTGCTGTGGAAATTCTTCTGTCACGCCAACTTGTGGATAATATACTATCATTTATCAAGTTTGCTCATGTTATATTGCATAAACACCAAAAATAGCTTCTCTAACGAAATGTATTATAATAATATATACAATTTCAGAAAACATCTCCATTTAATTTTGGGCTTCCAATTGAAGAAGGATACCCTTTTGACTTATTTATTCAATTTAATTCAGACAATAACATATTATTTGCCATTGGCCGTATATTTTCCTCAAAATTATACCCTAGCAGCTGACGACCTCCCGCGTTTTTCTCTATCTAAACAGGAGGGGAGACTGGGGTAGGTTGTCATTGTATCATGCCCTTGATTTAATCTAATATTTACCTCACTCAATCATATTTTAATATCTTATCTGCAAATTAGAAATTTGATTTTTTATCTACATTTAATCCAGAAGTTGTGTTTTAATTGTGTTATTGTAGTCAATTGGGCTTCAAGTCCTCTTCGAATAGCTTTCAATTGAACACATAATTATACATAAAAAATCAGAGTGACTCAAAATTTATTCACTAAAGAACCTATACTTTAGCTCATACACTTTTATTAGTATTGATATATAGAAGCTCAGATTTATGTATAGGTTCTATAATAATTAATTGATAAGCCAATTTCCTGGATTAATAATCGTCTTCTTTTCCTGGGTCTGGTAACTATTTTATAAATTCACGGATAATAGGATTTGTTGAAAATGTAATAAAAATAACATAAAATCACAAAATTAGTATTTTATTCGTTAAGGCGAGATTGATTAGGACCTATTTTTTTTTTTTTTTTGAAATCAAAATAACTTCAGCCGATCATTTCCTCAAAATAGCGTAATTACTAAGTAATAACCCATATAATAAACTAGTCCAGTCTCCCCTAAGAAGGGAAGCTTTTATGAGGCATGTTTCGTAACTGAATTATTTAGGTGTAGGCTTTATTGTCCTCCAATGACGTAATAAAATACCTCGCTTACTAATAGCGAGGTTTTGTGTATTTTTGTAGGAGCTATATAAATGAAATCAACGTCATTGGGGGATGCTAGCCGTGTAAATATCATCATTCTGTTCATAAAGTAGTAGTAGCTGCTTATTGAGCTGGGACTTGTCGCAACGAGTTACTCGAGTCAGAGGCTGGATTGAAAGTCCAAGAGTTAGGAATTCGGATTTGGCTCCTTTGCTCCACGAGGTTTTATTGTGTATACGTAATGGATGGAGAACTAATAAAAACAGAGGATGATGATTCTTTGCACTCCTGTGTCATGATCCAGGGTAAAAGACTCCTTTTCTGCTATTGATTATTCATGAGTATCCACACTTTGTGTGTTGTTGTAGATATGACTGATCTTTACTACAAATGTGTAATTGGCTTTGTTTGCAGATGATTGCGAAGTGATCGACGTGGTGCCCGGCTCAATGAAGAGTTCTCCCACGAATAATTCCAATGCTAATACTAACATTTCCCCAATGAAATCCATTAAAAAGGTGAGTGGTCGCTACTGTGCCGTGAAATACTGCAGAAGTGATCCCAAAAATACACAATTCTTCGGATTTCCCTCCAAAAAGATTGAGCAGAAACTCCTTTGGATAAAAGCACTCAAAGGGATTTCCAGTACTGCGGATGTAATTTGCTGCAATCACTTTCATAAATTGAAGCCATCTAATAACCCATCCGATCCCGACTATGTCCCCACCATTTTCAAATGCTATCACATACAACTACAATTAAAACGAAAAGTATCCACTCTTGGACCTATTCATAGTAACCACAATTATATTTTCCTTATTTTTTCTTTTAGAATGCAAAAAAACGAGAGAAACTTTACAAAGTCATGACTACTACCACAGCCCCCACCACCAGCACCACCAATGGTTCTCTTGAAGATCATTCGTCAATTATTGATATAGAGGAAGGAATTGACATTCCTCCCTCAGTTCCTAATTCAACTATATTAATTTCCGACCCCATAACTATAAAGAATGAGGAGGATCCCTTGCCTATAGAGTGTGACATGCCTGTTAGTCCGAGTGACACTATTTTAACTACTAGCTCCCCCGTCATTGATCAACAGAGAAACCCTAAGGAAGATTTTTTTACGAGGGTATTGTCCTCAGACCATGATTGTATGAGTCTATGTGGAGTTCCTTCCTCAGTATTATTCAAAGTGTGTGGCAGTATAAATCAACCTCATTCAAAAGATTTGTCCAAGCTTGAAAAAGTAATGATATTTTTTATGAAACTCCGATTTAACAACCCGTTTACATTTATTGGTGCCTTGTTTGGAACGAATGAACTAACTGCGAGGGAATCATTTATTTCGGTTACAAAGTCAATTTTTATGACTTTCAAGAACTCTGTACAATGGGTTCCAGACAATTTCCCTCTCAAGTACCCTAACCAGAGTATCTTCAATTCTGAATTTCCAAAAGCAAAGGCAATGCTTCAGATTATTGAAATGAATATTGAAACACCTGAGGGAGATGATTCTGAAACGGTTCCTACTATGAAATACCTTATTGCTACGTCGCCATCAGGGATTGCTCTTTTTATCAGTAGACCCTATGGAGGACAGTTTTCAGACACACATATAGTGTTAGACTCTGGTTTATTCGAATTATTGGAAAAGAATGATTTAGTGTTCTGTCGTAAAGGATTCGAAAACTTGGAACAATATATATTGAACAAGGGTGCTTTCCTCAGACGAATTTCGGATCATGAAACAACTCTTGCATCACAAATAAAAAGAATCTCCAAAGGAATAAGGCAATTTGAAGTTCTCAAAATGTTAGACAATAACCTTCTGCCGTACATGGAGGTTTTGATATTTTGTGTTGCAGCTATTCGGAATCTAATACTACAATTCACTTCCCACACCATCTAATAAGTGGAAAACGTTATGACTTTAGTAACAACTAAGTAAATTCCTTGTACAAAAATTGTATATTAATGATTAATATAAATTATTGTCCGTGCCCAGAAACTGAATAAGCCTGTAATGAAGAATATAATATTCTATATACCTAATATATATTAATTTTCTTTGTATTTTCTTTATTTTCATAGAAATCTATAACATAATCTAAATTTGAAGATAAATTATTTATGCTTGGCTTATTGATTCAATTAATCCGTTAATTAGAAATGTAAAGTTAAATGACTTGGAAGTTAATAATTATTCATTCAGAGGTAGACAGGAGTAATCACTCAGAGGAGTAGAAAGCTGTTCACATGATGCCCTCGCTTTGACGACTCTGATAGAATTTAAATATATACATACATATAACGTAGCTCGGGAATTTAAAGTTAATAATTTTGCGCTTACTCAAAGTGAATTATGGCCATTTTTTAAGTGATAAATGTAGGAGTGTACTTGGAGTGTTTCGAAGCTACACAGCTCACACGATCTTGGGTTATCAAATACTTCTTTAACATGATGTTCTTCAAGATGGGTAAGGAGAAGATCCTTGGTATGGCAATTGGTTGGGCAGAAAGAACATAATCCTAGAAGTAGATGGTTAGTGCTCTTATGATGGCTCAGTGCCTTAGAAGAAGAGTAAATCTTAAAGCAGACATCGCATTTAAAGACGTGGTTCTCCTGGTAATGATTTTTTAAATCCTCCGAACAGGAAGTATTATACGGACATTTAACGCAGGCCTGCATGGGATGTATCACATGTTGCTCCATATGTAAATTATAGAGTCTCTTGTCGAAGAATGATATTCCGCATTTAGAGCATGTTAGCCTGGAGCTCTCTTGAGGATAGGATGACTCTAACGCTGTTGAATCCGCAGTCCTTTTTTCACTTGCATGATGAATTTGAACATGTTTGATATAGGAACCTACGTTTTTATAGCGTTTTCCACAGAGATTGCAAAGGAAACTGAGTCCACAATAAAGAGACTGATGAAGACTTAAGGATTCATGGTCCTTGAAATCCCGAGTACATAGGTTGCAGTACAGGGACCCAGATGGGGCTCCTTGTTCATGTCGATGATGATACTTCTTATGGATTTCAATTTCTAGGGGCTCATCAAAGATGCGGTCGCAACATTTTTGTGGCTGAGAATAAGGAGGTAGGCGATCTGAGCGGGAAGTGGGGGTTTCGAGAGAGAAGACGGGCTCTTTGAGCTGATGAAGGGCAAAAGGACCCAAATTTGGAGGTTGATGTTTGTCTTCCAAATGACGGATAAGATCTTCTGATAGTGGAAACGTGAGATCACATTTGAGACAAGTATAGGATTCCTTGATTCCATTGGGATTCTTTGCAAGTCTTCCAAAGGGGATGCAACTATTTTTGTTTTCTTCTCTGGAGAGGTCAAAGGGACTGAATGGATCCGAAATTTGGTGCTCCGTTTTCATATGCTCCTCCAAACGGGGACTTGAGAAAAAGACTTGTCCACAAGTGGAACATCCCAGTGCTGAGTTTTGAGATCGAGGAGCCCCCGAGTGCCACCTGTGAATATGGGCGACGCGAGAAGCTGAAGTGAAGAAGTGTTCATTGCAATATTCGCATCGATAGGGTTTCCGTCGAAGATGAATCGTGTTCTTATGGCTCAAAAGTCCGCTACGAGAAGTATACTTCTTATCGCAGTAGGGACAAGCATATCTCAGGGGATGCTTGCCCAAAGTTGTTCGTCCCATGTTCAAAACTAGAGTCTACCAATTACATCCAGGATCAAGTATTTTATCAGTTCGTCGACTACACTCGAATTCCGAACGAAAAAGAGTCCAGAAACGGGCCACAGAATACTTTGAATTTAATCAGCCCTCTACTTGAAGGGATTATTACTTAAGGACGCAAATCTTGGATCTTGTCTCATGAGGTCGTGTTATAGAGTCAATGATTCAAGCTCAACTCAACTCTGAAATCTCAAAGTGGAATGGATGTCAAGTGGGAAGGAAGTACTTTGAGACAAGTACTCTAGGGATAAGCCACAGCACTTCCACATCTGTCTTCTGTGCCCCTTTTAGTACTATTAATAATTCATAGTAATCCTAATAGTATGAGTCCACAAAGCCTATCAGCAGCTTAAAAAAAATAGGGAAATCAAAAGGAATAAGTAGATCTCGCAAAGTAGCGTGTACTTTGATTCCATCATGACGTCATATATCAACTAGCCGTCCTTGTAAAAATAAGTACTTTTCCGGCCGAGGAACCCTACAAAATAAATACAATTACAAATCAAGGGGAGACGATTGATTAATTAATTATTATTTGCATCATGGATAAGAAAAGTAAACGTAAGCGACATTATCGTGCTATGGCCTTCAAAAATAAAAAGGCTAAATTCTCGTCCGACAAAAATGTGATTCAAGAATCGCTTCAAGGATTTATTTTGGTGTGCAATGGATGGGAAAAGGAGGCCATTCGAGAGGCTTATAAACTCCTTAATGAGACTGTCGAGTCCAAAGAGGACCAAGGAAAGTAGAAATTCAATCCATTTAATCATTCAAATTGAATATTATTTAATTAGGAGTAGTCCTTATTATTTAATATGATTCAAGCCTTTGACAGAAAAAGGGAAGGAATCCAATGATTTAATTTCCACTTTCCTTGAGTAGAAAACAAAAAGGAGGAATCCGAGTCTGAGGAAGATGAAGACATTGAGACGGCACTGGCAAAGGAAAGAGTTCAACTCTCTGCTGAAAAAAAATTCCAACTCTGCTACACGGCGGGAGTATCCAACTTTATGTTTGTCAAATCCCTTTTAGATCCACTCCCCATTGCAACACGTATCATTGAATCCATACAAAAGGATGGACAACAAAGAACACGCTACCTTATTAGACTTATTCCTATTCATACCACGTGTAAGGCCTTTAGTGGGTCCATTCAGGCATCCGTCGGAGAATTAATAGGAAAGCTCAACTTAAAGGCTCTTTCTTTGACATACTGTGTTGTCTTTAAAACTCGCTACAATAATAATTTAACGCAAATAGAAGCTTTAAAGGCTGTTAACGAAGCAGTTAAAAAAGAAACGGATGGCAAATGGACTATTAAGTTGAAGGAATCGGATTATGCTATAGTGCTGGAGGTTATTACTTCTTACTGTTGTATTGGGATTCTACCTAAATACTTTCAGCTGAAAAAGTATAACTTGATAGAATTGGCAAAAGCGAGTCAACAAACTTCATTGGAGAAGATGGAAGACGATAATAAATCATCGATTGCAATAGGGAAGACGATAGAAGCCACCAATGAATCCCCAATTAAAACAGAGAAGACGAGAAATGAAACCATTAACAATGACTCAGATGTCTTGTCTTTAAAAGAAAAAGAAGAAACATTCAGTCAAGAGAAGGGTAGGGAAATTTTGGAAGAAGATGAAACGAAAATTGAATCTGTTGTTGAAAGTGCACTGTGATCTTAAATTACCTTTTTTTTTATCAATACGTATGTATATATTATAAACTATATTCAAATTTCAAATACATAAGGAGAAATTAATGGCATGCCAATGGTATTTCATCTTTCTCTGTAGTTGACTTTTTGGTCACACTAATAACATATTTTATTTTTGCTTCATTTTCTTTAAAATTCATTCATTGTCATCTTTTGTTTCTACTTTGTATATTTCCAACAATATTGGCAGACGGGTACTTCGTCTCGAGGGATACGTTTCCTTTGTAAAATATGAGAACTAATTATTGTGTATTCTTCATAATTCTTATATCACAGAGTCTTCACTAATGACTTTTTATCTCAATCCACTTTTGTTGATTTGAAGATGAAGAACAATATTGTAGACAAAGATGTCAAGCATATTTCAAGCTACCACAAGACATTTACAAGTCGTGTATGTAGAAGTAAGCTTGTCTGGATCACAAATAACTCTTTAACATCGTATTTCTCATGGAGCTTACTTTAAGATAAGAAATTCGATATTCTATAGTCTTACATCATACGGATAAGGATATCTAACTATGTCCAGAGATAAGGCTACAATCAAATCACTAACAAAGAAACAATTCGACAATTGAGTTCAAAAATGTGTTACGGGGCGCCCGAAGATCGAAGGAAGGTTAAATGGCTCTTAAATGTATTATTAACAATTAATGATAAATATATTACTAAGACTTGTTTCTAAAAAATAACTTTTTCTTAGTACAATAAGTACTGTAGGGAAGAGACAATTTTTGTACCTGGTATATCACCCAATGGTTTGCCTTATTTCCTTCAAATAACATAATTTTTATATTTACAGGATTAAATCACAAGGCTTGGGCCCTTTTTCATTCATTTAGTCACTTTCTGAGATGTTACTGTTCGTCATTTATTCTTCACTTTTTTCCGTTCATTTTTGAACTGTGGAAAAAAATGGAAGAAGGAAATTTTGTGGGTACAGTAAAAATGAACTTTTAAGCTACTATATGGAAACAAATCCAATAAATTCGGCGCATATGTGTAGTATTATTTTTTCCCATGGAACCATTTAGCTTAGTGGGCAATGTGGTCGGGAGAAGTTATTATCTTAATGTCAACGAGTGCAGTAGGTTGGATCATAGATTTCTCAACTTTTCCTAATTTTTTTTTAGTTCTAAAAATAAAATGTCTACCTATATGTAACCGATGCAACTTCATCTGACCAAAAGGAATATTTATACCAAAAAAATTAAAACAATAATTCAATTCCTTGTTATAGCTATTTCCAAGATTGTGCCCAGTTTAGGTTATATCGGTCTCGGTTCTTTTTTATATAGGATCAGTTTGGTAACAGACACTTAAAAAATGAATGTCGCTAGAGAATTCGGCTCCAAGAAATGATATTAGATACAAACAAGGCCGCAGCTACCTTATACACAGAGTGCATAGTACTCTCAAGTTCCAATTGGTGCCCAGAAAACTCGTATAAAGGGGGCCTCAGTTTAAAATGTATTAGTGTAGGAGGGGAGCTTGGCATAGTGAAGTTTGGAAACCCCTGACTTAAGAAATATTATAGTTATCATATTATAGGGCTCCGACAAGCTTAGTAGCGGACCTGGATCCATAATCTACCCCAACCCTTCCCTCTTGTATTTACACTGTCTGGTGCCTAAAACCCCTTTTCCAGATCCATAAGAATCCCTTATCTATCTGGAACTCAGATACAACTGTATCAGCCTGGCAATGTAAAAATGATTGAAAAACGCTGGAAATACACAAAAAAAAACTCAGAAAATTGACTTATTGATTAAAGCTAATTTATTTTTAATAATATATATTATATATTTTCTTAATATATTCTATATAGGAGTAACCAAGTAAGAACCAAGACCGATAAGCAATATATTGCCGGCACGGTTCAACTTTATCGGTTCCAGTTGTAGCGGTTCAAGAATCGGAACCACAAGACCGCTAAAGGCACAACCTTGGTTATTTCATAAAAAAAAGATTAATCAAATCTGGTCATAGAACCATCCTTTTTAAGTGTATAACTACACTAAGCGGCTATATCCAGTTTAAAAGTTATGAAAAAAAAATATATATATTCGAAAAGACACAAAAAATAACAATGTGAATTTTAATAGTTGAGTCCTATAATTTTATGAAATATCGTAATAAAGTAATCTATAATAAAAAATACTCAAAAACTAAGAAAAACCAATTTAATACAAACTCAACGTGAACAAACGTGTTTTTAAGACATGCGGTCGATCCAGCAATTGTTATTTTAAGGGAATAAGTTTTTTTTAATGTAATGCATGTTGTCTCAGTCACTTATTACCTATTAGTCATTAGTACTTAAACAATCTAGGAAAGCTCATTTTTGGAAAATTTGCGTTGCAACTGCTTCAATAATAATTCCAAATATTAAAGCAATTAGTCATTTATTTTAAAGTTTCTTAGCTGGGATTGAATGGACAAATATGTGATGGAAAATTAATCAATCAAGTTTGCCCTTCCTAGAAAAAAGGTCTCCAGTGTTGGGAGTTTCATCTACTCTCTCAAAAGAAATAGGCTGACGCTGGAGATATGTTAATGTTCCTACATTATAATTTGAGGGTATTAGGCATTAAGTATAATTTATAAGTTTATATTTTAAGTTTCAGTTAGCTATATATAAATGGAAGTTATTGATTTTTAATTATAGCTTAATTGAATCTAGTAGCGAGTTAAATTTAGTTCATTTACGTATTTTTATTTCACATTAAAAATAGACAGAAAGGATTAGTTTAGTTTATTACAATCTATGCAATCATAATCAATATTGAATGATTAAAAATGTTGATTATAAATATCTACTTTTATTTTATCAATTCTAATTCTTAGAAATTTACAGCAAAATTGTATTTTGTATCCATTATTTAAAATATTAAAGAATCGCATAGGAATCGGCATCGGGATTTTTTTTAGAATCACCCCATCACTAGTTTAAATTTATATATGTTTTCTGAAATGGTATTAATCCCATTATATAAGATGGCATTTCTGTAAATATCAATGATGATAGTAGTACAGGGGAAATTTTGTTGTAATCTAAACTTTTTAACTGATTTGGGATCCCCAGCTTTTTTTATGATCAGTCTTTATAAGCTATTAATGATACTTAATCATCATTAATTAAAAACTTTTATAAGATTAACTATTAGAAATTCTATTTGTTTATCTATTTTAATACTAATAAAAACTTGATTTAAAACTGCCAACACTGGTATAAAGGTATCCTTAACCTCAGGGCCCTAATGTTTTTTTTTTTTGCAGAAATAGCGTACTTTGTTGATTGTTTTTTTCCAACTAGTTGCCTATGTCTAGATCATAAAACACTTAAAAGTTATAACACTAAATAGTGTGTAAACATTAGTTCAGAGGCACTTGAATCAGATGGGAAGTGCAAATAGGGCGATATTAAAATATTTTTAGGGTCTGGAATCTGACTGATAATAATTATAATACTCATCCTCAAGAAAACAAAAATGTAGTTATCCTTGGAAAAAAAAAATAGTCATAAAATGATCCCTTAAAAACAATAAGGAAATGAACGCCGTTCAATTAATTTCCCGTTCATTGTTCAAAAATTAACGGAAAGCGCGAACATTAATTTTCCCCTTTAATTTCCAAGCTTAAAAATCAATAATATATATATTATTGAGATAAGTTCATATTGTATTCCTAACGTAGAATTTGCCACATTTTCATGCCTGTTATCAATAATTATTTTTATCCAAAAACTATCCAATAACTTCAAAATAGGCATTTTTTCATATCTTTTAATAAGACCCATGATACCTTCCAAAAGCTTTCACACTCTTCATTTCCAAAAGAATAGAAAAAATTTACGAAAACATAACATTATAATTTAGAAATAATTATTCTTAGAACATGTATAATGACTATCCATTAACAACTGTACAAATACTTACTGTCATTTACCAAAACAAAAAACGTACATTTGATCAAGCTATTTTATATTTTTTTATATAAATAAATAATAATTATAAATTAAGACATATAATAATTAATTTACATCGAGTTAAGATTCGATTCTTTGGTTGTAATGTGGTAAAAGGCTTTAAAGTAATAAAATATACGTACAATTAAAGATAATCAGAATTATATTTCTACATTAATGTGAAAAACTGATTAAATAGTTTTTAAAATAGAAATAAAACAATTATGGACTGGATATATATTCAGAGAGGTGGTTAAAAATTCCTTCAGGATCAGTGCCGTATTCAAAGTTTTGTTATTGAGGGGCCTGACTGGATTACTCACTATTGATAGACGGATAAATATTACTGCTCAACAAATATTGGAGCCCAGGCCCCCCGGTACAGCCCTGAGGAATTATAACTATAGGGAGCTATCTTCCATTACTATGCTATGTTGAATATCATCCTTTCTTTCTGAAATTGCCTTTAAAAGTTTCCTTCGTGGGCCGATAGGTATAGACATTGACTTTAGATCCTCATCGTTAAGGAGTAAAAGGGCTTCAAGATCCACCTTTTCCCTTTGAAAAAGAGAGGAAAACTCTGATAGATTTAAACTGGCAAGCAAAACATCAATTTCCTCAAGATCCCGGGGTTCCTCCTCCCGTACTTCATCCTCCTCCAAAGAAGAACTACTTTCATCAAAATCAATGCGTTCGGCAAAAGATCCTGCACTTCCTATACTCCCTTCTTCTAGGGTTGTCATAGGGAATGAAAAAAGACTAGCTGATACAGAGTTCCGAAAAGCAACACTTCCAAACCCAGGTCTCTCAAAAATCCCAGCAATTTCTTTACGTCGAGGAGTTTGTTGGGAATGAGAGTAGTTCAATTCTTCTGATGGCACCTCAGTACTTGTATTATTTGTTGGTGGGGCAACAAATATAATTTCCGAATCTCTTCTGTAACCTGATAAATTAGTTATTTTCAACGTACCGTCGTCATCTTTGCTTCTAATTTTGAATTGATCGTGTTCTTGATTCCATGATGATGACGATACTTTATTATTATATCGCTGAAGTTTTTTAAAGATTAAAGAAGAAGACGCAATGGGTTGCTTTCGTTCCATACTCAAGGTCCCTGTCATTTCAGAATAAGTTAAAGGGAAATTATTATTCAGGCTGTTCTTCTTTTTAGAGCTGGAAGATTCATCTTTCATTATATCATTATGATAATTATACTCATTCCTCCCATTGGGATGTAAAGTTGTAGTACTATTAACATTTCTTGATATATTATGACACTTTCGATAACTTTTGAGTAATTTTTGAGCAGATTTCTCGGCCTTTTCCTTCATTTTTTTCACTTTAGAAGGGGACTCTGTTTCAAGCTTATTGTGAATAGAGTCCAAATATGCTAAAACTTCTGCTTGGCCATTCATACCAGAAAGCTCTCTGGCAGTGTGCAAATCAATGTCAAGAGCCCAGACATTAATTCCAAAATTCACTAAAAATTCTGTACAATCCATGTGACCTTTAGCAGCGGATAGGTGTAAGGATGTATTCCCAAAATAATCACACTTCTCGGGGTCACCACCTTTACCAATAAGAAAGCGGAGAGTTTCTAGGTTTCCCTCAAAGGCTGCCCATAATGTTGGAGTCATTCCATCCTCATCCCCTTGATTAGTTTCTTTTTTTGAAATGGATTTAAGGGCTTCAAGATAGCCATCCTTAGCAGCGCGATGATAACGGTTTTCCATTTGAATGCAATTAAATGTGGTTTACAGTACACCATTACATTACATGATTGTGTAAATGCAACTACTAATTTACCTCATTGTCATCTCTTTAATAATAATCAAGTGTGTAAAAAATAAATACACTTGATACATCCACACCACGTACTGAACAATGTTCCACCACTACGCAAGAACCGCACACATAATAGTATTATTATTATTACTGAATAATATAATCTAACCCTCTGTTACTTATTAATGTAATATTATACCTCTGTATTTCTACAGAAGGCAGCAATGTGAATACAAATTGTAACAGGATTTTACCTGCTTACATGCAGATGTGATGTGTGCGATATTCAATCATACTCTCCCCAAACACTACATTACATTGATATATCTATGGTTGAGTAATTTACGGAAATTAAACTTATAGCACCAAGGGTTGTATTTATCTATATCATGTATGTATACTTGTGTGTTTTGAAATGAAACTGTTTGATTTTACAGGCCTGTGAGAAACACGAAATCAAATGTATACATTGATTCATATAATAATTGCCAGTCCATTTTTCAAGGTTTTTGAATCCTTTTTTTTATATTACGATAGTTGGTCAAGAAAAATGTATAAACGATGAGACACACATAAATAAGTTACAAACAGTCTTCCAAGTTTGTATACACAAATTGCGAACGGAAGTAGTTTAATAAATCAAATCTAATCTAGTTTATCTGCCTTCTATAATAATTAAATTATAAGGCGTATTCAGTCTTAAAAGTATGAAGTTACTACTAATAATAATTAATTATGAGTAAGAGAGGCTAACGACCTTCATTCAATACCAATCTAAATAACTTTGCACGAGCAAGAAATATAAAATAAGTGTTTTTTAATATGGCATGTTTTTATATGAATTAACATTCTACTAACCCCTAACATTTGAGTGTTAATGAATTTTTCCAAATGTAATAATCCTTAGTCGTTGCGTTAAGAAATTATGATGAGAAATACAAATCTTTCCCCACGATTGTATGTAATTGCAAATCATTCGGTTAATGTTTGTTCACACAATATAGAAAATATTATATAGTTCGTGTAGGAAGATGTGTGAACTGAGCAACCAATGGAGTTCTACTACAGCTCATGGATCGTGGAAGGAGAAAGCAGGTAAATGTTAGTAATAGAATAGACATTCTTAGAGAAGCTGACTGTCAATATTATTACATTTTATGAATTATAGTATATCAAAAAATGTCAAGTTAATTTCTACAAGTTTTTTCGCACCATCAATCAACCATAATACTGTTAAGTAATCGGAAAAATGTCACATAATATTATATTATACAAATGTTCGTTTTCTGCGCTCATTAATTAACGAAGGCCACGTTTTGCTTTATAATAAATATGATATGAAAAACTAACAGAGCATAACTAGACAAAGCTCATATTCCATATTCCTAAAGAGTTATCTCGTATAATTTTCTTTGCATCTTCGCCTTCTTCTTCGTTGTCACAAGGTTTCGAATAAATCCTTTGTCCCGAGGTAGTAGATAACAAGGGTAAGAAAGGATGAACATGAACACAATTTATACTATCCTGATGTACATTGTCTTGGGACCAAATTGGATATATATGTGGTTCATCGTTTACAATGACAGGACTAGACTTAAGATCATAAACCTTGATGGATCCATCAGTGTTTCCACTAATAACCAAGTCATTATCAAGAGTATGGAAATGTATGCGTTGATTGGTTTCAACGGTTCTTTTGAGTATACCAAAGAGTTTTCCGGGATTTCGTAGATCCCAAACTACGATTTCATTATTTTTTCGACCTCCAGTAAGAAACAAATCTCCATTATTTGAAAAAGAGGCATAAGTTATTCCACTTTTTTGACCTTCTAGCTTTAATAAGAGCGGGCTCTTTTTTCGAGTGTCATATATGGCAGCCCTTCGATTGTATGAAGTGGCAGCAAATAAAAAGGAAACAACAGGATGCGATACAATACATGATATTATGCCACGGCCTATAAGATATAAAAATAAGTTAGTGTTTATTCATACTATTTAAATAAATAATTGATTCTTATCTCTCTTTTTTTTTTTTTTTTTTTGCAAAAATAGAGTGAATTTATCTTTTTATTAATTGCGCGGTTCAATGTCAAGTTAAAAAATAATATAAAAATATTTACAAATGTTTTACGAAATCTTAAATTATTTAATAATGCTAATTTTTAAGGGGTATGTAACGAACATTTTTGCAAAAAAAAACAAAAAAAGTAATTTGAGTCGTGTATGCACAAACAAACAAAAAATTAAATCAATGGAACTCAACATTCCTAAGCCAATTTGTCCTTTTCCATATCGTAGAAGCGGATCTCTTCCAGGAATGGCCGTATCAAAGACATCAATTCTCCCTGTAGTCAACCCCGCATATATACGTCCTCCTGTCCGATCAAACTTGACCGACATGGCTGCAGTGACCTCATCTGCTTCATCATAGCAACGATATGTGGCTCGAATAGATCCATTAAATGCATCAAGTAAATGAATGGGAGATGCACGGGCCGTGGAGAGGAAAACAGACGTCACAGGGTCCATGGAAGACATCTTGGGATACCAATCCATACTGTAGATACACTCCGTTTTGGGAATGTCCAAAACAGGTTTCATGAGCTCCGGAAGAGGAGGCTACAATGAAAAAGAGAATTAATATTGAGTAGGCATACTTAGGTCTAAAAGAAATCTCATTACATCATTAGGTAGTTCGTAGAGACGAAAATGGGCATCGTCATGGGATGTAAGGAGGCAGGTTCCATCTGGAGACCAGAAACAAGCCTTAGGAGGAGAGTTATAATAGCTACATCCACTCAATTTCGTAAATTTGTTCTTGGGATTCGAGAGAAAAAGCTCTTTTGTTATCCTAAACTTGGCGTCTTCCATTATTTTCTATAGGATCAACTCTTATTCAAAAACACAACTCCATATTAATCTCATGTCAATGGATGACAGATCAATTATAACAAATTCATTATTACAGCTACGTTAATACTATAAAAGACCAAAAAGTATAAATGAAATGATATAAAAAATGAAGTGAGTGAGCGAGAGGTTTCGAGTTTTGCTAATAATTAAAGTTTGTTTGTTTATTGTTGTTTTGTTTAAAGCCGCATGCTAATGACGTCATTAATATCAAATATAAAAGACCTCTTATACTTTTAGTATAAGAACTCCTTGTCAGGAGAATATAAAGGAGGACTTCAACTTCTTTTTGATTCACAAAACCTTTGGACACCTGTAGATTGTTATAAGTATGACTTCCAATTCCACTACATTAACATAACCTCAGTAGAATGAGGGATGTGAGAAAAGCGGAGAGTTGGAACTGCGTGGTAAGATATTTCATTCATGGTCATTTGGAAGGATCTTTCATTTTGCAGATGCTCCTTCATATCAAGGACTGTGATAGTGACTTCTGATCTCGTTAATCATTGTCAATGCCTCCAGATCTTCTACGGAATAATCTTATAGTTATACTTATATTTATACGGATATATGATATAAGTAACTAAGAACTAAGGAGTTCCATAAAACCACAGAATAACCGACTGAAAGAGCCTGTGAGGAGCTGAGAGAGCTTTCATCCTCCATTCGCAGCTCCTTCATTGAAATTCTTGAAATTCAATTCTGCTTCGTCTCCTACTCAAAGAAAACTATTTAATTAATAAAAATCCTTCAGTGTTTTTGATTTATGTAATGGAGAAATCACTCATCTCAATCACATTTATATCCATTCCATTTATATGTTGGACTTTGTGATACATGGTCTTTACGGATAATTATATAACCTGGACACTTCAAGCTCACATCTAATTTTTTTATTACTACTAAGTATCTTCTGTTAAAACAAGCCAAAGATAATTCTAGACTCATAAAGATAATGTGCTTTTCTTTTCTAAACATTTTGTTCTAGAAAGTATATTATTATATTTGGCTATTACATATAAATAGTTATTTGGAACTCTTAAGTGAGTGAAGTGTTTAAAAAAATATAAGAGACCTTTTAACTTCTGTTGAAATATCTGAATATATCATTGTAATTTCCAAACGTATTGTGTAGGGAATCTTCTTCTAAACAATTAAATAGCGTGTCACCTTATTTTTTATATTACTCTTGTTAAGAACCAGGATCTCAACACAAATCAATTAAATACAGATAATACAGTTATTTGGAACTTTTAAGGGATTACGTGCTTTAAAAAATATATGAAATACCTCTTAAATTTTGTTGAAATATCTTAATGTCATCGCAATTCCCAAACTTATTGAGGCGGGAATCCTCGTATAAACAGCCAAATTGCTTGTCACTACATTGGAATATCATTCTCGCAAAGATCTAGGATCTCCTCACCAAATAATAAATTATTAAATGTTTGCTATACTAGCTAATTATAAGTTGTTTTACTGAAAACAATTTTGTTAAAATGTAACAAAATATTAATAAGATGATTTCAGTATTGATTGAGAAAATAATAAAACATAAATAATATTCTTCAAAATTTACATTCCCTATTTATGAGTTCTCCGTTATTTTATTTTTTTATCTTATTGATTAATTCGGTTTTATTTTGTAAATGCTATTTCGTTATTGTGATTGTTGTTCAGGCGAGTAGAAATTTCAAAATCCTTCCTATCATTAGTTGTATAGCTATTAGTCTTTATTGCAAACTATTGCAAGCAATATGAAAGTGGGGATGCTTTAGAAAATTTGATATATCCCCGAGTATTATTCAAATATTTTCTAAAATATATATCTCTCTCCATAGATTACTGAACCATTTTAAATGTTAAGTAATCTATAATCTCTGGAGATAATAGTAAAAATCACAAGGCAACGTATACTTATGCAATACATTATCTTGGATTCTATTAGCAAGATAATTACATTGATCGTTATATTCAAGATAAATGACAAATTAAGATCTTATTGTAATTTTATGTTTTCATATGTGATTTAAATGCAGTTGTTCAAAGTTACAAGGCAATTAGTAGTAGTCTAACGTATTATATTCGCAAAAGTAGATAGATGGAAAGATCTTCTTTTTTTTTTCAAACCCTCATATTTATACTATCAAGCTTGTATAGTATGAAAATAAGATGTTTATAAGTCTCAGATTAGATATACAATAATAAATCTATATTTTTGATGATGCTGGATAGAAAGTTGTAATTTATACAGAGAGTAGCGAATCAAAAACCACGTGATCAAAATTGTACCAAGTTGTCGTCGTTGCAACACTTTTTTGTCCGTTAGGGCACCGTTGAGTATACTTGAATATTCTACATAACTAACTACGCACCTGTATGAATTTACCCTTTTAACTGAGGTAAATTCTGTAAAAGGAAGAAAAATTGAAGGGGCATGGCAGAAAATATCCCCTTCTGTGGTATAAAAAACGACATCTGACGTGGGAAAATTGTTATCAGTACGACCAGGAATAAATTTAAGCTATTTTGTTGCGTTTTAACTTTTACCACTTTATTTTGAAGTTTTAGCTGTATAGAAAGAATATTAGGATAAAAATCAACAAGTCATTCAAACGACTTCGAACGACACGTTCGTCGTTCCATCAGAATTGTGAGTTGAGACCCGGTGGATTTTATTGTTTGTTTCGACTGTAAAATCAAGATGACTTGCTGTGCACCAATGTGCAGGAGTGGTTACCCCAAGGAACCTAAGGATCTGGAAGTGGTTTTTCATAGATTTCCACTTAAAAATTGCGGAACTCTGCTCCAAGTGAATAAGTGCTATTCCAAGGTTAGCATTGAGTCAGATATCCCATTCGAACTCCTTTCTTTGTTAGTGTGGTGTCTGTAGGATCTGAATTCCAGTCTTGTTTTTTATCTTAAGTATGTGTAGTCCAGTATTATATGTAATCTAAAAAAGTCCTACGAAGCATATAATTATTATTTCAAAGACTGCATTGTCTTATGTAATTGAGTAGGTACAAGTAAAGTATTTCGTTATTCAATCCAATCCACTGTTCAAGTTTCAGGCATCAAGCTCATTTTCCTTAAACTAAAGTATTTTATCTGCACGGCACAAGTTTTTTTTTATTAAATAGTTAATTCTTTATTCCATCCATGTTACTTTTTTTCAGAAAAAATTGGAAACCTTCTAAATTTTCAAGAATTTGTAGTAAACATTTTCATGATGATGACTACATTTGTAAGCGAAACCAAATATCTCCAACTCAAATCCAGCCTGCAAAACGAACACTATTAAAAACAAATTCCTTTCCGACAATATTTGAAGGTGTACCTTCTTTCTTGATAAAAAAAATTCCATCTTCGAGAAAAACTTCAACATCTTTAGGCAATAAGTAAACACCTAGTTCAATTGAACTATTCCTATAAATTTAATTGTGTGATTTGTATGTTTCAACATTTCAGAGATAAGCTACAAAAAAAAACGAAACTTAGAGGAAATTAAAAAGTTTCTGAACTCGGACAATGTTGAATCAATAAATGACATTATACATAAATTGAAAAAAAACTTATACACAGTGGATACCACGAAATTATTAGAAGGGAGGATTTACTTTTCTTGTTCATTGATCCCTCATCTCCGAAGATCATGTTTTCACTTCAAATATTGAACAATCTTCATTTTAAAATGTTTCATGGAAATTTTAAAGTGTCCATTCAAATTGTCAAACGTTTATGCCCTCTCTTAGTGCTAACATTTATGAGTCAAGTCTACAACATTCTTGCATTTTTAAAGAAGAGGTATATTAACAATAAAAGCATCATTTCAAGTTCTGTGAGTAAAATGATGAAATAAAATTGGACTGACACTTCATAGTTATACTTATCTTTTTAGTGTGCTTCAAAATTAAAAAAAAAAAAAGATATCGACCAATTATTAGTCTTTCAATATCGATTATTTTGTTTTTATTTTAATATTTAAAATATTGTTTATTTCTAAAATATATTTGCTAATACTACGGATGCGATACGTTTGTTTTTGTTTCGTGTCAGTGCCTTATTTTGACAGGGGAAAAAATTGATACGAAAGATACTCTAAGGAATGAGGCGACAAACATATCAATATGGAAAAAAATTATCACCTTTGACTCATAAGTTCAAACTTGTCTACTGCGCCATGTTCATCTTCATACTCGCGTCATATTTTGTGATGGGATTTTTGTTAAGAAACATTACATTTTTTTATTCTCCTCGCGCTGTACTAAAGTCCCATATATAGTCCTTTTAAGATCGAGAGTGTGTAAATGAGTGAACATATTGACATTTGAGTTGAATCGATCTGAAAATACTAAAAAGATTGCAGTCCGATCCCAATAAAATTTTTCCGTCCTAAAACCGGTCCTGATCGTCCTTTTATAGTAACTACAATAGCTGAAATGACGTAGTTACGAAGTCCTTTTAGTCATTCAACATAACATCTTTCAATAGAGACATATAAGCTAGATACCTGAAGTTTAAAGGAGAATGTGTGGGGCTAGAACTTATTATCATTAACTTATTCTAACTATCACTTATTTTTTTTTCCGGTACAATAATAATATTGCATGATAATTAATTAGTAACCAATAAACATAAATATATAATACATTTGTTACTTTATGCTTGTATCAATCACAATTACTCAACATCATATGGGAATAAGTTTCCACGAAGGCCTAGACAGTCTTTGGAGTTTGCTCTGTATATTTCTATGAGTAATGAATATCCAAAACAATAAATAAGTATTAATTATTTAATTACTATAACATGAATGTATTTTAAATAAAGTTTTTTGTTAAAAAAATATAAGTATAATAAAAACAGGAGGGAAAAAAAATATTAATTTGATCAATGATTCTTAACTTTCGTAATTTCATTAACTAACCAATTTTAGAATCTCAGTAAAGCTATGTCCTCCCAGATTTTTTGCTCAGAAATTTAATCAACATACAAATAAAAGTAATAATTTAATAACTATATTTTGAAAACAAATATTCCAAAAAATATTTTTTTATTCCTAATTACAGTAGTATACTATCTATTTTAAGTAGCTAACCAAGATTACATGAATAAACGTAAGTATACAATTAGCGTTTTTAAAATAAATAAATTATTGTTCTTTTTATATTAGTAAAAAATATTATTATGAATATCATTTTTATGGCGTTTAAAACGAATTGGTTGATCCCTGGATATTTAAATGAAATTCGTAATATGACGTATATGATTAGGACTTGGATAATTCATCTGACAACCAGTTCAATCCTTCAACCAATCCATTTCCTTGAATAGCAGATGTAGCCTGGATATGCCACGTTCTCCTCTTTAAATCATTAAGACCCATCTTATCCGTCAATTCAGAAACATTCATAGCCTCCGGCAAATCTTGCTTATTAGCCAGTACGAGTAACTGCGCGTCCCTAAAAACATCTTCTTGTAACTAAAAAGGGAAATATTCAGCATATTATATTTTGATGAAATTGACTATATAATTATTTATTCATTATACAATTTTCTGTAGTTCTTCACGGGCCTCGGATATGAACTCTCTGTTGTTGGAGTCCAGTACAAAGATAATTACTCCTTGTGTATCTTCAAAATAATGTCTCCAGATAGGGCGGAAATTGTCCCGGTTGCACACGTCCCAGATTGTGAAGCAAATGTTTTTGTACTCCACAGTCTCAACATTGTAACCTGAAGCAAAAAAAAAAAAAAAAAAAAATTACTCACAATTATTAGAGTATACCAATTATCACTTTTTTAATTTACAAAGGGTCCTGTTTGTCTCTACGATTTTTCCAAGCTTCAATTTGTAGAGGATTGTTGTTTTTCCTGCGAATTCCAATCCAGCCATCAAAACCCTAATTTGCTTCTTCCCAAAGAGACGACAGAATAAACTAGAGGATGACAATCCCATGATATTAGAAATAGGAGTGAAGACAAAACAAAACTTGTGACTTCCTTTATATGCTACATAAATTCGAATCAATATTTGCGTGCTTCAAACCCCTGGAGGCTGGGACTACCTATATATTTCATAATGTTGATGCAATACTTGCGTGGTTCCAGGAATACGAATAAGTAGGGTAAATTTTACAAACCACACGTCATAATATAGACTATTATAGGCTTATAACATATTGCCCTTTTTCTCGAACATCAAAAACTACCGCTAGAAAATTTAAACTACAACAGTATATGTTGCAGATTTCTGTGAAAAAAAAAAATCCATTGCAACATTTGAGGGGTCGCATTCAAATGCAATTTGTGGAAAAACTACTGTCTGGTACAACCTATCAATAGATACAACAAATAACAAACATTTTTTGCCATGGTTTGTCAAATTTGGGTTGTCAAATAAGTTTAAATTAATTGAGCTGAAAGTGTTGCAACATTCCCAGTTTCCCCTTCGTCATTACTTTTTTGTTTTCCCCATAAATACATTTAATTCTGCATGGTTTATTTCTCTTCAATGTTGATATGATTAATCTAATAAGTAATAATACAAACACCAAAGGCTACTTCAGTTGTTCTTTACAAAAATATTTGCTCATTCACGGATCTGGGCGATGTGCAATTTGCAATGTTTGATGTTGTTGTTAAATTAATATCAATGACGTCATGAAATGTCTTTACCTAACTCTCACACAACCTCTCCACAATATTTAAGTCTATGAAAACTAATTTCTCGACCCACCGCCAATTTTTCAAACTTAATGCGATGGATCCACAACAGAAAAAGCACTACCAGACTGGAATGGACCTTCTCCTTCAATCAGCACGAACAATATATCAAGAACAAAGTGAAGAGCTACGTCCAATTGTAATGGATGCTCTGAGAGAATTCAAAAGTTTAACAGCCGAGTACCTCAAATCTACTCAAGAATTTCAATTAAAAAACAGAGCCTTAAATGAATCCCAATTCGAAAGTCACGATGAATCTTTGTCTCCAGAAGTTTGTACATACTTTACTTTTCCTCTCTCTTTTTAACGTAGACTTTTAAATTTGATCTATTATTTAATTATCTAGGAGCGCTATGCTGCAAAGTACAAGGACCTGCAAGTTACTTATAACGACGATTATTTTTCAAAAGATCCCAGATACAAAGAAATCGAGAAAATGATGGAGAATGACTCTGATATATTGGTTACTAAATCCTCCCAAAGTCTGATAGATCCCATTACTAAGGCCACCATTGTGTCTCCCGTAAAAAATCCCCATTGTGGTCATGTCTACGATAGACAATCTGTCACTTCATGGGTCAACACTTCTAAAAAACCCCTTAAATGTCCTATTGCAAGTTGTCCTAACAAAAAACCAATTCAGCTCAAAGACTTGGAAGAGGACAAGGCGCTTAAAAAACGAATTCTTGCAATGAAAAAATGAGTCCTAACATTTGTCAATCATATAATTTATTAATTATTTGCTATATATTTATATTTTAAAATTATATTATTTGTGTTGCTAAAAGTTCCGACGTCCTCCTTTCATGACATTACTAGTCTTGTTTGATTGAGAGGAACGGCAAACAATACTTCTCTCCCTATTATTTGAGCTTCTTGTTTCTGGTGCCTTCTACAGAAATTGGGAAAGTATCTCTTTAAAGACAAGTATTGGCATAATGGAATGGTCACAAGAGGCTCATCATAGTCCTCTTTACGTCGCGTGGAGTTTAAGGGGTCCATTGTGTTCATCATTTCTGTATATCTTCTCCCGGTTCTTGAGGCTTTATCCTTGAGAGAATCATCAAATGGGATTTCTACATAAGAAAGCTTTTCCTTTCTCTGTGGAAAGGAATTTACTTCACTCATTTTGATTATGACCAACGAAAACCAAAGTGTTTGAAAAGCCTTTGGAAAAAATAATTTTTATACATATTATAAATGTTAAAATAATCCTCCCAGGAAACCAATTTCTTGATTTCAATCACATAAATTCTGGGATGATAATATAATTAATACATTTTGTGAAATTTCTGTAATTCATTTTCTATTTTAAGAAGAAAACATAAAATTTTAAGCTAGTTATCGTGAAAGATACAAAAATAATTCATGTTTAATTATGATTATAAAGTGAAGTGATATTAATTAAATATGGGTTTGTAGTTTAGTTATAAAGTATCATTTTTTGTCGATGCCATTAGGAAATAATTATTAGTACTTTTGGTTAAACCATTAAACAGTCTATATGAAAGTAATCCTCAATATGTATTCAACTGATCTATTAATGAAGGAATATTATGAAAAAAAGATAAATTCGAGATCTCTCAGGATTAAATGAAAGTCTTAATGACGATCTTCACAGTTAATATTAAATATTGTTAAATTAAGTAATTTATTATATTTTAAGAAGAAGACATAAATTATAAGCTAGTCATGAAAAATCCAAAATTATTATTTGCATAGTATATAAATGATAAAAAACTTAATCTCAAGAATATCTTCAATATGGGGTGAGCTAACACAAATACAATCTGGAACAAAAATCAAGAAAGAAAATTGTCCTATATAGTTTTAGACGTCATATAAACATACAACCAATATTTTATAGAAATATTTGAGTCAATTATAGCCTTTTTATTCATATTTCTGAGATGGGTTGTCATACTTAAGAGTAATGATGGGCCGATTTCAAAAAAATCAAAATTTTTTACTTGAATCGCATAGGAATTCCGATTCCTATACGATTCAAGTAAAAAATTTTCCTACTCAGATTCTTTAATATTTTTAATAATAGTTAAAAAATACTATTTTGCTATCTTTCAGGAGTAAAGTTAAGTATAGCTTGCAGGAGTATGTTTTAGGGGGCTTGGGGATTTTTTCCCCCAAAAATTTCAAACATACAATTTGATTTTTAAATTTTCTTAAAAAATCTACAACTATTGACAAATAGTTACAAAAGTTTAAACTTCTTCTCGAAAAAATTGGAGAAAAATTTGAAATATAAAATATATAAAAAAAATTAAATATTAAATTTCTTGTACAAAAATTTAAAAAATACATAGTTATTCCATAAAAAATAGCCAATTTTCCGATTCTGATTAATTGTCCCATCACTATTTAAGAGTTAACTATAATTTAAAATGGTTCATTTGATTTAGGAGAAGGTTAATTTGGCTCTGATATGGCTTTCAAATAAATTTTTTTTTAATTCTTTAATTATTATGTTGCATTTTTGCTACTTTAATTACAATTTATGACGCCTCTAATGGAATAATCAGAACAATTTATGGATAGAAATTGACGATAATTAGTGGAAGATTACATAATACTCTATTTAGAGAAAAATCATTCTATCTTACTTTTGTAGTGACGGATCACATAGTACTTTGAATTTAATACATTTAATAATAGAATTTTATATTCTTAATAATGGAATTATTAAATATATTGTTTCCTGGGAATTTGTCGTAGGAGTTGAATATCAGGAGAGGAACCCTAGTCTGCTCGTATATACATTAGGAATATTAATTTCTTTGCAAATTAAATAATTGTCGAATCTTAAAGATAGATCATATATGGAGTACAATTCCAGACAGAATAAGAACTACCTTTACTTGTCTCACGTTATGTCAGTCAAGGACCAGTCAACAAATGTTTGCCCTTGGATTGAAATGGTGTGCTCCTGATTGTTTTTACCTCATGTGAGAAAGAGGAAAATGACCTTTATAAATTAAGTTTTCTACTTTTGTGACCTACAGAGAGGCACAATTCATATACTACTATTAATAACCCTTGACAGTTTAATAAATATACAAAAATATTTTGTAACTTTACTCGTATCAAATCCTAAATATCTTTGGAAACATTTATTCTTTTAAGGTTGCTCAGTACAACTATGATTTTTTTACTCAAAAATGAGGAACTTATTAGACTTTTAAATAAAAGGTCAATTTTTCATCATTTTTTTGTACTAATGAGGGAATTCCTACGATTCAAAAACTTCATTTTGTTGGCTAGCTCAATGAAGAATGACTAATACTGATAATATCTAAGTAAAGAGATGTGCATGATTTTTTAAATTGCAAGCTTGGCCATTTGTAAATATACCATTGGGGTATCATCATAAGCAAAACTGTATATAGAGATTTGGGAGTACAGAAGTCGACTCAAATCTTTTTTTAGAATCTCATTATTTGTGGCATGGAGTAGAGTAGGTAAAATGCATTAGATCCTCGGTATCAATTTAATTGAATATTATACATAATACATATAATAAAATAGATCTCTATCGCTTAAACTGATATATAGATTCGATTAAAGCTTAATGAATATTTAATTTTATCTTTAATTGAAAGTAAATATAATTTATTTGAAGAATTCAAGATGATAGTTGTACATTTTTTATTATGCAATAATAAAACCTTGATATACGAGTCTTGTTTTTAATTTGAATTTTGATTAATTTGTGTACATATTTAAGTAGAACTTGGTTAATTAATTTTTATAATTAAGTTGCTATTTGAGCTATTAAAATAAAGACAATTTTACGGAGGCTAATTAGCAATTAAAACCTCTAGCCAAGTACATTTCCTAATATAAAATTATCTTTATTAATGTATTTTGAATCACGTTTGTGATTCCACCGATACCTGTGCATAATTAATTATACTGATACCATGACTTATTTGAGCTCATTTTTGCTACGGTTATAAATCAATAAAACAGGTAAACTAGACATTGACATTATTCGCATAAATTCTAAAAAAGAAAGAAAAGAAGTTGTGGAAAGTACGTAGAGAGATTATACACTTTTTGTACAGGAAATTTACTTGAAAGTAACAATTTGGAAATAACCACATTTTTAATGCCCAATACATTTGAATTGTAGTATGAGTTGTTCAAAAAGTCCGGTACGGTTGGAGTTGGGAATAGCGATTTACTTTGAAACCATTAAGTAACTTTTTTACTAAATATTTCTTATTTGAATGCTTTTTGAATAATATTTTTTATAACAGAACTGAAGTCGAGTCCATATTTTATGAGTCAAGTTCCAGTCAGCAGTATCCGTCCTGCGGGTCCATTAAAAAGAAAAGAGTCCGGACTTGAGCACTGGTTTGTACATATTTCAATTTTTAGGGTAAGCATATAAACCTGAGTTAGGAATTGTAGCCAGTTCAACATCATTTGATCTCATGTAGACCACTAGTAAAATAATAAATAAATAGCCTTTTGTTAGTGTTGTAAGTATTTTTTTTTAATCAGTGAGGCAGTTGAAATTAGAGTAGAGGTTGAGGACGAGGAGGCTAACTTTCAATATCTAAGAAAGGACGTCAAACTCCCTATAAATGAACCACCCATAAATTATTTAAGGATGGAGAGTAATTAACTTTTTAATAGTAAAATTTCAATTTTTTAATGACTAATTATGATTGATACATTTATATAATATTTTCCTATCTGTAATTAATAATAATAATTTAAATATTAAACAAATGTAATCAATTTTGTTATTTGATAATGAAATTCCATTATACACAATAAGGAATTGGTATCGGAATCGGTTGAAAATTTGGTATCGGTAGGTATATTCCTAATTATCATTAAAGATAGAGACATTCAATCTTTATTCAGGCTTGTGAATACGGGGCTAAGGGGGGTAGTTTTTTCTAACAAAATACTCAACTCTAGTCATAAGCTTTTGTATTTGGAACTTAGTTAAGAGTACTTTATTAGCTCAATAATAAATGAAGCTCTCTTTTTTTTCATGTTTTCTTACTATAAACGCCTTGAAGTTACCTACTTTTGGATCTCTAAATTAATATACATACATTATACAAACATAATTTCAAAGGCAGGAAAAAGGAACAAAAAGCTTAAATAACTTTGAGACTTCAAAATTGAATATATATATATATAAGCACATTAATATATTCTCGTAGGATATAATATAATGTACCTTCCTAATATTCATATTTAAGGAAATCATCAAACATTTCTTACTAAAAAGCATAGGCATTCCCTCGAGGAAATGTTGTAGACATTTTAACTTTTGATCTTCCCTTTAGTGATAAAAATAAACATCAAAACTAAATTGGGGTAAATAAAACTTGACTATTTGTAGTAGCTTAAGTTTTACTTATCTGTATATATGAAATACATATTAAGAGTTATAAATCGTAAGCATTTTTATTATAAAAAAAATTAACCAAAGGTTAATAGAAATACAAGGTTAGAACATCATATAATTGGGCCTTCTAGAATTTTCAATACCAACGACTGCTGGGCAGGAAGGAAATATTTTGACACAAATATTGACATAGTTAAAATTTTTAGGAAAAAAGTGCTACAAATTCATAGCTATTTACAAAAAAAGATTTTTTTTTATTTATGAAAAATTGTAAAGTTAAATTTTATTTAAAATCAATGCTTATTCACAAAAAAAGTTTACTGCTGCCTATATGACTGTTCCGGACCTAATACATAAGGACCGACATACCACTACTTAATAAATTTTCAACAAGTCCTCCGTGTAACTCCATGTCCTTGGTTACTTTATATTTGGAGGTTCCCTCCTTAAGAATGAAACAATATCATAGCAACTAATAAGTGCGCATGAAAAGCACTTCAGATTACAAACAATAAAACTACTCGGACGCTAAAAAATGCTTTAGATTAACAACCCAATATATTCTATATGTTATTTTTGTGAAGAAAAAAATAGCTTTAGAAATTAAATAATTAAAAACAGTTATTGCGTTTCCTCCTTTCTCCTTTTTTCATTAAATAACATGTCGTCCTTGTGCTAACTTCAACCCTTTAAAGTATGCACTTTTGCTTATCTTCTTGTAAATAAAAAAAAACAACATAATACTACATATATTTATAAATGTAAATATAATTAAAAAATTCCTGCACTAATACTATTTTAAACGTTGAGGGGTTCTCCTTTTTATAGCTCAATAATTCTTTTTCTCCACCCGAAAATATATAGCGTACATTTGATATTAACAAGGGTCCTAATTCAGTAATAGCATATGTCTCGCCCCACCTTCTTCTTGAGTTCATTTTGTCTTTAAAAAAATGGCATCTTTATGTATGATACTCGGTGGCAAGGGGTGTCAGGGCCTCTGAGACCCCACGTTATGAATGCATATTTTAAGGTTAATCAAAATTATCTACAAAATAAGCACGTCGTTGCCTTTTATTGTATATCAAAAAGAAAGTGAAAAAATTTCAAAATCATTTGGTAGTTAGCTCTCCAACTTTGGAATTATTATTCGATATATATTTTTTATCTGAGTCAAATAACACCGTTGAATATCTTAGGGAGGGCCAAAAATTAGAAGGATTGAATTCCAGTTTCAAAAATGTATATAAATCAAAATTTTCTTGATAAAAAAGTATTGAGAATCATCCCTGAAATGAGGCATAATTTAGAGGAGAGGGAATAATAATAATTAAATAAAAGATTTAAAATATATTTTCTGAAAAAAAGTCAAGGATCTGAAATTCCCTTAAAAAAGACCTTTTTTAAAAATAAATCTCTATTAAAGGGCGCTAAAATTTACACAATGGCTCCCTTCTCAAATTTGTGTCACTTCCTCACAAATTGCTACATACTTATATAGTGTTGTTCGGTATATTGGTGCTGTAGTGGCTCACGCCATACTATACTTAATTGCTACTGGAAAAGTTCAACTGTCGATGACATTTCAGATCTAGCCCTCAGGTTAGCACACAAGCTACATAACCAAATCAAAAGTACATAAAAACATAATAGTAATACATTATTTCATTGTTTGTTGCCGTTTAAAAGATTAAAGGCCTAATGAACCTGCCTATACCCCTGGCCAAAAAAAGAAACAAAAACAACAACCTCCGAACGTGTAAGTGCATCTAACTTTAACGACATTTTGGTTTCATACAACTAAAAATACTTTCGAAAAAGTAGTTTTAGTATCGGAATCGGTTCCAAAAATATGTTATAACTAGTGTTAGGGTTCGGTGAAGAAATCCTGGACCGGTCTGAGACTGTTATATTTTTTGCTCGGTCGTTTTAAAAATTCGGTACAGATCAGTCCATAGGTAAAGTTTGGTCTAGATTGGTCTAAAGGAAAAATTCCGAATTGTTCGATTTCAAAAAAAATCGGTCAATACCTATTTTACAGATAAGTTTTTTCAAGAACAATGACGTTATGCGAAGTTTAAACAGAGAGAGCTAAGATTAATTTTGATCCCGCCGGCTCTTATATGTATAGAGTATTTGTTCTAGAACTTTTCGTGTACTTTTGAGATTTTTTTGAAAAAAAACAAAAAACGAATGACAGTTGTTTTTGAAAAAAAAAATGGTCTTTCATAATATATGAGATCGAAAAAAATCGGTCCAATGAGTAAGACCAAATCAAGATCTGTCTACAATGTGAGACCGAAAAAAATTGGTCCACAGTGAGAGCCCAGAGTCTGGACAGAAAAATAGGTATAGAGAAAATCTCTTAAGACGGAACTGAAAAAAAATTCAGTGCTAGACTGAGTCTCAACACTAGTTATAACATGTTTTTTTTTTTGCCATTCTTAGCCGTATACTTTTAACTTGAAGTTGTTATAATTGACGAATACTGGTGAATAAAACAAATAATAAACAATTCATGATTGCCCATTTAATTGGGTAAACATCCCAATCGATCATCAGATAATGGGAATTTGATCGAAAAATAATTAGATAATGATTTAGATTTGGAAAACCATTTTTAACAAACATCATTATGTTTAATTGTTATTAATTTCATCAGAATAAGGTAGAATGTATATTAGGGCGGGCCAAAAAACGAAAAAAGTTAGAAAATCAAATATGTCTAGTTACACTTCAATGTTATATACATATAAAAATAAGTATTCCTGCCAAATTTTAGATAGATGGGAAAACCTTTGTAGCTGCTGACACGGGATTGAAATGTTAATGTCTCATATTCTTTTATTTTAAAATCAAGTTTGATAGTGATTAAATTATGATATATATAGTATTAATATCTTTATCCTTAAAAGAATGACCAAAGTATAGACCAGTAGCTCTCAATCCTTTACTCCGTACGTGTTTTCAGTCACGGTTGGCTTACTTTTTTTTAGCGTTACCCCAAAAGAACTTGTAGTAAAATTAATTTACCTCAAACTAGTACAAGGGCGTCCGTAGGATTATATATATATACAGGGAGCGGGGATCAAATTATCGCCTACTTTAAACCTTGATAACTTGAAGACAACATTATTAAATAAAAAACCGGTTACCAAATAGGAAAGCTATTCTCGTCAGCTGACGATACGTAGTTCAGTTAGCATCATGCCGTCATCATATGAGGAGATAAAGAGCTATAAGTGGAATCAGGAGCTTTCGAGGTCCGCCGTAGTAATGGCATTGGTTAATAATGGAGGTGAAATCTCCAATTCAACGATTGCTTCAACCTTAGGAGTGAATTTACGGACTGTTCAGCGTATCTGTAAGAAGCAAGAGGACACCTGGGATGTTGATGCCACCATAAAGAGGGCATCCAAGTTGGAGGGCGCCGACAAGAAGGTCAGGGACACCGACTTTGTCGACAAGGTGAAGAAGATGGTTGAGGATGACCCTACCAGGTCCATGAAGGCCGGAGATATATATATTTTTTTTTTTTTTTTTTGGGCTTGGTTTTGGAATTTTTTGTTCGAAAATCTATTTATGTTCACAAAATAATTCAAATAGTGATTTTTTGAAAAAAATATGGAAAATTAAATTTTTAGGAAAAAAATTTGAAAAATGGAATTTTGTGGAAATTTTTTGTAAAAAAATTTACAACTATACACAAAAAAATTCAAAAATACATAGTTATTCACACAAAATGAAATTTTTTCTCCTAATTTCGCCTCAAATTTCTTCAAAATTTCCTAATTATTGTTTTTTTTGAGGGGCCCCGTTTTCTAAATCAATTTAGCCCTGTTCCCCGCCCACTGCCTCACAGTTCCACCACGTTTCCCAGTGGGTACGTGTACCTATACAGGCAGCTTTAAGATGCTGAGGAAAAGAATAAACACAAATCTCACTCCAAGCAAGGAAATATACAGGTATAACACCCATATCGATCTATAATTCTATTTTGAGTTCAACAAGGACTTACGTTTATAAATGCCCCACAAATCCTTAGTGTTACTCTCCGTCTTTCAGGAACAAATGCATTATACACTCAAATGTTCTTCTCTGAATAATTAAATAATAATAAGCTTTGGGAAAAAATAAATGATTTCCAACTAGAAAAAAAAAAACTCAGACGCGTTCATGTAATATCCTCTACAACTCTAAGGATTAGATTCTAAGTTTTGCCAATTTTTTGTGTAAAGTTCCAACAAGCAGTGAACATAGATTGTTGAGACATTTTAGGGGGGACTAGGACGTACTTTATTAATTCATATTCAATATACGTTCTCCCTTCTTCCGCTATTAACATAATTCGTTTATTGGATTTTTATTTTTTTGGAGCATTTTCGAATCGACAACCTATACCTTCAAGAAAAATTTGAGACACTGGAAATCTATTTTTATAATGAAAAAAATCAAGTTATTCGAGAAAAAACAAACTTGCTCTCCAGAACCCAGGAATCTAATCTGATCAGAATGAAATATAGCTCTAGGTACGTAAATGAGAATTCTGAACAACTTTTATTGTTCTTTTAGCTCTAATGTCTGTATCAGTCTCCGTTTTTGAAATGAATACCCTTCCTTATCCGTTTTTATGAGGGGACGTACAATTATACAACTATAATATGTATTATACCTATAAAAAAAAATCTTTACACTTTCAATCTTGAACTATATGAAGATGTAGTTCAGGAACCAATCAATTGTAATTGTGTATGTCAAGAAAATAAAAATAACTGATATTATGCCTTGGCTACCCTAATAATTGATGTTGCACCCCTTGGCAATAATGTTGGCTTCCAGGCGGCTACAGAAGGCCTTACACCCATTGCAGATGTATTCCTCAGACATGGCATCCCAGTGCTGGTTGGCAGTGTTCTTGAGATTGTTGATATTTGGGTGACGGAAGGTTTAGGCCATGGATTAAACAGGTATCCCAAAAGTGAAGTCCAATGGGCTGAGTATGCTGGCCACATTTTCTTTGGCCAGAAAGGCAAGTTGTCCTCCAAACACTTCTGGGCCTTTTTGGACGTGTGTGGAGATGCACCATCCTGATGGAATTCCACGTTAATGTTCGGGTAGTTGGTCTGGACCCAGTTAAAAATGCAATCTCTGTTGGTTTCTTGCCAGCGTCCAAAAGTGTGTGGACCAAAATTCGGTGGTCACTTTCAAATGGCATTTTCTCGGGCTCTAACACACTGAGGAAGATCTATTTTTCTTTTTTAGTATTTGACTGAAAATTTTTTACTGCATTTACAAAAAACTTGATTTATGTAGCAAAAACGAAGTGTAAAGATTTTTTTTTTTTGCCACACCCTGTATCTTAAAGGATAGATAAATTTGTTGGTTTTAAAATAATTTTTAATGACTCAGTTCCTCATCAGTTTCCTAAAACTAAAATCAATTCGTCACTCTTTGATTGACAGAAAAAGGAATTACCTAAAAATATTCGGTTATTACCTTTTTCGAGAAAATTACTTAATTATAATATTATCATACGATTTGTGTGCATTTGGGTAAACGTGATAATAATCTCCAGTATTAGAGCTGTATATTTGATTAGTGTTATGTCAGTCCTTACTTATTCGAGTCCAGTCTTGGAAATGGTCCAATAAGCCTTTGGAACCGGCTCTTCGGACTGTTAGTTCTAGAATTGATTTAAAAAAAAGAAGAGAAAGAATACGGTTGAGTGACGTCATCAAAGACCGATAAGTTTTGAGGACTGAAATGCAGGACAAGACTTTTTTTGATGACTCATTGCTGGGTGACTTGTAAAATTGTATGATATTTAAGAAACTAAAAAATGGTAAAACATTTTGATGACACTTTCTTTTAAAAAAGATACAATTTGAAAATTTGCCCGTCGCAATACAAGGGAGAGGGATCTCACCCTCCATAGATATACATATCCATCTATATAAACAATAAATGTCTAATATGATTTTCAAAACTGTTAAACAAAACTTTAAAGATGTACCGTCATTATGAAACAGAAATAAAAAAAGGGTAGTTAGTATCTCATTCCAAAAAAATAACACATAGATAGCACTTTCTTTTAAATTCACCTCATTTTCAGTTAGTACAATATCTCACAAACCAAGGAACAGAGTGTGATGAAATTTTAACCAATAAAAAAGCCAATTGGTACCAAAAAAAAACCCCGCGTTTTCTTTGTTAAGACCGGGACCTTTTAGGCCCTGTGTTATTCAGTCCTAGAACCGCTCCTATCAGTTCATGGGACCAGTCTATAAGATTGTCAGTAACTCAAACTCTCAGAAGTAGAGCTTCATAAATGTGACGTCATAAAGTACCAAACTTTATAACTTTTAGGACTGATACGCAGGACTGAACTGGACCATACCGAAACTGAACTGGACGGGACCGCAGTCTTTAGTTCTAAACAAGGACCAACACAAAAACCAATCGTATTTATATAATTAAATAAAATTGTATTATAAAATGCCGCATTTCCCGGGAATTTCTTATAGGGGACAACCCCAAGAAACCACGTGAAAATGGGATCCCGAGAGATAAATCATAATAGTTTGTATATAATTATAAATTAAGTTAAATTTAATATGTAAAATAGCAAGAGAAGAAATATCTTATAACTCGGAATTGAATACAACTCACCCAGATCACTACCCAGTCCGAGTTATATAGATCTTTCTATATATATTTATATGAATATAATTGTAAAAAAAAAAAAATGATATGGACCTTCTGTGGCGTAGTTAGCCTGCCCCAAAGTTTTTGAACCCCCCTTTTCATCATATAAGAGAATATATATATATGGATCATTCTATAAAGAGTTTGCATGAAAAACGGATTTGACTAAAATTTATTATATAACATTGTTGAAAATTGACCAGCTCTGAAATATAATTAAATCCAACTCTGAGATTTGAAGCTTTAAAGAGGAATAAAATTTTGATGAATATTTGATCAGTGATATATCATACATCAAAGCAATGATAGACAAGTTTAATACATCATTAAAAAAGTATTGGTTAGCTGGATCAAAATGATTTTATGATTTCTTTGAACTTTGTACTAAAAAAAAGAAGACCTTAAATTTTTCAAAGTCTTTGGTTTTTAAAAATTTTTAAACTACATATATAAAGGTGATATTTCTTTAATAACAACAATAGAGTGGGAAACTCATGGAATGAAGGTGTTATGGTCTGATTCATAATAATAATAACTTCATTTATATTGTGTTTTTTGAATTATAAAGGTCATAGCTTTATTCCTAATATCACCATCAAGTTTCCACTCCACAGTTTTTTTTAAATTAAAATGGTTCTACCATTATATTGCTAAAAAAAATAAAAATGAAAGACCATTTATCTTAAAAATTTTAAGATCACGATGTAAATTAACGATATATTGTAAATCAAATATTCATCAAAATACTCATTTCTTCATCTTTAAAGATTCAGAAGTCTGAGTTGGATTGTGTTACATATCTAAAATTTCATTTCTAAGTTGGTTTACTCTCAATAATACAACATATCAAATTCGTTTCCTCGTCAAAATTTACTGTGAAATGACCCATAATCTAAATATTTATATAAGTAATTATTTTACGGTGTTGATAATTGTAGGGGCTAAGCCACCCAAATAATGAAAGCTAGCAGCAACGCTACCCCAGAACATATATACATATATATACTTACAATTGATGGCCTCATATTTATGTATCTTCTAAAAACTTTAGTATAATGGGTATTTTGTTGTTCTCTGAATGAAATGAGTTATTGGGTTGCACATGAAATACCAACTGAGGGAAATGGATAAAGTGTCAGGCGTTCTTATAGTACCTACCTATGCAGAATGCAGATTCTGTTGTTGCTCTACTCATTTTTTTGTTTTGTTTTGTTCTGTTTACGGCTATTATATAGGATTCTTAACTGTCAATTATATCTACATATACTGATAAGTTTCAACAGACAACTACATACATATCTCAAATTCGTGATGCTCCTAAGTCAAGAACTAATTTCTTTAACAAAAAAACAAACCCCTTTTCTACTCTCTCTCCCCATCTCATCCCTACACACTACCACCCACGGGGAGCAATGAAGACAATTATCTCGAGGGCAGGATTTCTTATTCCCTCCCCCTCCCTCCTACATTCATGACCTAATCTTGATTTAATATGATACTTAATTGAGTCATTCCATTCACATTATTAAATAATATGTTCACTTGTAAAGTTTTTTCAGGTGACGTCATTTTTGTAAACGTCCGCCATTTTGTTTATAACAATGAAGCCCAGGCCTTTTTTCATTAGTATTAAGGAAACTAAATAACTCTTGAACGTCAGAATGGGTCCAACAAAAAACCCCTTGTCGTCTATAACATTTCTATTTCTCCATTGTCTAGTTATATTATATTTATATCTGACCCTACAATTTGTTCAAAATATGATATTACACCGTTATACAATCTTATTTCCGTGTTGTAGATACAAACTAACAAATAATTTTATCTAATTATCTTACTTTGCTCCTCCCGAATCGATCCAAACAAAGAAACCGTACAAATTTAGCCATTCTTACTACATATTACTTTGATTTAGTTGAAATATAAGTGTTTATCGTTGACATCAAGGGGTATTCAATGCAGGTATTGAGTCTTTCTTTATTCCTAAAGACATTTGAAGGAGTTTGATCAAGGTGTATTGGAAATTGGTACATTTTATGTTGTAAAAATATCAACTTTGAGTTCCCAAGATGGCGTCTCCTTCAATTATGATGCAATTTATGACATTCATGAAAATTCTCTATTTATAAAGTCAGAATCAAAAGTCGGATTTTTAGACGTCAATATTCGAGTAAATTTCGGTTATTTCAATGCCGTCATAATGGATAACCCTATGTGATTAATATTATAACATTGGAAACGTCGTTTTGTTGTTTGGTGCGTCTTAGAGGGCAAGATATCGCACCAAAATATCGATCCCCTGAAGACCATGATCACGGAGGAGTTGAACAATATACCGTCGGACTTCATTAAGGCCAGCTGTGCTTCTATTCCTCCCCGTATTCAGGCCATCATTCAGAATGGAGGGGGGAACATTGAATAAAAAGTGTAGAACATTGTTGAATGATCAACTTTTGCTTAAAAATAATGGCACAAAATAGATGTGACTTAAAATACTAATAAAGATGAATAGAAATACTTCCTTAGCATCTGTATAGACACTAGCCACACAACCTCCTCGATGGAGCCTTGAAAATAAATAATAAATATTTCTTCCATTTAATAACAATGGTAGAAGAGAAGAATTAATTCTTTTAATTCTTATTAAAAAATGATGATTCATGAACCCAGAGATAAGGAATTTTTATCCCATTCTCCATTGAAAAACTTTCATTTGTGATCTAAGTAATCAATCATGCAAAACCAATTATCAAGTATAATTAAATTATGTCTAAGAAAAGCTAATATTTTATACAGGGTTTCCTTCTATCCCTTTTAGATTTAACTTCTAATCGCAGATTGCCTTGATTAGTGACTATGGAGGAAGGACCTCTTATTAAATCTCATTCAAGGAAGACATTTTTTGAGTGAGTACTTCTCTGGTATTGGAGAACAACGTCTGTATGAACTTAAATATAATTTCAATATTTTATCTACATTAATGCTATTTTAAATGGAGAAGGTCCCCCTTTCTATAGCAGTAATCCATTGCTTCCCCCCATAAACATTTAACAAGCAGTTGATATTAACAAGCGTACTAATTCAGTAGTACCATATATCTCCATCCTGCCTTCTCCTCTCGCTTTTTTCAACGTATAAAAATGTCAGTTCTACTATGACGTAATCAAGGCAACCAGGATTGGTTTTACATTGAGTGAGAACCTTTTTTTTTACTTTAAAAAAATTTGGTTACTAAAATTTATGCACTTTTTTTAAAGAATTAAATGCAGGACCCTTGTTTTCTTTTCTTCCTATGACCCTTTTTTGGAAAAAAAAAATATAGGGGGCTCCTATAGCGCTTTTTTAAACTAATTTTGTCAATGTTTTCATTGAATGACTTTTTTGAGAAGAATGTTTCTTTCTATTTTGAAAAGGACATTTTTAAGAAATATATATATATATATTCCTAGTTTATATATTTAATTTAAAAAAAAAAAAATTATCCAACGTGGGACCCCTTTCAAGAGCTGGTTCCCTAAATTGTTCCTTGAGTCAACTTCATTCTACCAATAAGGAAGGAGGAAAAACGACAAGACAGCTGTATAGAATACAAGTTGATACTAAGGAAAAGTAGTGATATTTAAATAAATCCAATTGGTTTTTGAAAATATTTATAAAAATAGTAGTATTTTTACAATTCATTATGATCCGTATGGATTAAGCACAAGAAAAGTAGGATAAACGGAGATAAATATTTGACCCTTACAAAAGTTATAAATAATTTGTCAACACAAAGTAAATGTATAATGATAGATTCTTAATACCGGGTGCATAGTTGAAATTTGGAAACCTAATAAAGAGAATAAGAAAAACAAATGAGATGAATTGATAGTTCATCCCATCAGTTTACAAGCTGTCTGTATAGACACAACCTTCAGAAATTATCAAAATCAATCAAAAATGACCCCAGAAGGGGACAAAACAATCGAGATTGCATCGTTACTTCTCGCGGAACAATCACAAGCAGAGACTCCAAACTTGGCTAAGGGAAGCAGTCAGACTATTTAAAGCATCAGAAGGCCCTTAATCAACATGGTTGATAGCTTGAGGACTAAGTTGATCCCTGCATCAGGTAGAAGCTTCCGGACGGGATTGTGGTATTTCAGCAAGATGGTGCACGCGCACACTCAGCTAAGGTTAAATAATCATTTTTGGAGATCAACATTCAATTCTGACCTAGAACATTATGGCCATCATTTTCCTCAGATACCAACCTCTTCAACCCTTCCTTCTGGCTACATGTCGAGGGCAGGGTCTCCTGGGCAAGGGAATCGTAGCTCTCAATGCTTCCGTTGATGATCAGTGGAATCCCATGAGCCCAAATTACATTACTAACACCTGTCAGAGCTACCGGCAACCTTTTGAGGCCATTATCAAAGTTGATGGAGGTTATATTGAAGATTAGAAATGACAATACGTTTAACAACATATTTACAAAGCGTAGTTCATGGTGCTTCCGAAATAAAACTTGTTAAAATTCCATATTCAAAGTTTTTGGTTTTCCATTACGCACCTGGATCAAATTACGATCTAAGATATAATGAAGAGAGATTGATTTTTTTAATGAATGTTAGAGGTTTAATTCCTTATGTTTGTGAGTCATGGTATGTCATCCAAATGCAGGAAAATATTCTTCATTTTCCTACATCAAAAAGACAGAAAGACTTTGAGCGTCATAATTGTTATTGTATCTCACTTTATTCCAAAAAGAAACCAAATAAAAAGAAGCCCCACATCATTAGGTATTTGTTAATCAATATTTCCCTATAATGAAGTTATTAGTTAATAATTGTTGGGAATTGTCGGAGCTTAACAAGAGCTAATTCAAATTCGACCAATCAACAGTTCGAACACTATTAAGGGAAACGAAGTAGAAAACCCCCACAGCTGACAACAAAATACAATGTAGGCCTTCATGTGAGTGAAGTAACGCCGTGTCCTTATATACATAATTTGCCAAATGGGATAAAGAAAAAAATATGGTAGTCCAAGGGTCAACAAACAGTCATTAAAAACATTGCATAACTTTAGAACTCTTAGCTTAGAAAAATATACCTATTATATATTGCTTATATATTTATGGGTAGGTATTATTTTGGTTAAGAAAAATCGAAATTATTATTCAAAGAAAATAGATTTAATTGTTTTTTTCAACACAATAGTAAGTAAAATTTCAACTTATTTTTATTCTTGGATGAAGAGGCTGTGCTCCTGATTACCTTTACGTTGAAAAACATGACAATGACTCTTAAAACCCGAAATTTCTGGTTTTGCTGAAGACCATCATAAAAAAGATTAATATTTCAAAAGTTATTTAAGGTTTGTTGTGTAAAAAATATTTTTTGGTATATAAAAATACGTACATATGTATTAAGCTATCATGTTTTATTGATAATAATTAGAATTTTTCTCTCTGTAGACCACAAAACCAGGAATTTAGGGTTATGAAGGTCATTTTCATTGTTCTCGAGTTAAAGCAATTAGGAGCACACCATCTTAATCCAAGAGTAAAAATTTGTTGACTTGTGTAATTTGATACCCATTACCAGAGTATGAGTCCAGTCAATAAATCCTGAGCGCGCTCCTGCTCGTTTTTTAACTCCTGAACGAGGGATGGTAACGACCCTGCTTCAACGACGATGGATATCAAAAATAATACCATTTATTTTTTAATATTTGTAACTGTTGGTGGTTGCTAAAATTGAATGTAAACTCGTCACTTCTCTCTACAAAATACTAGCATTGATATCCAAAAATATTATTAAAAAATTATAAATACCATCGGTGAAAATACACCATGGTTGAATATAGTATTGCCGTTTAACTTAGAATATCAACTCCACACTTAATTTCATTATAATATTGAATTCCTTTTGATAACGTTTTTTTTTGTCTGAAACTTTCACACATGTTTTTGTTAACAGAGCTCAAAATTAACAATTTTTCTTCGTTTTTTTATTATATAAGAAGTCAATCTTTTGTTACTATATATATACATAAAAAAATCAATCTTGTAGTTAGTGCTTTTTTGGTAGCCTTTTGTTCAGGAGGTATTTCTTTGCGAGAACGATTCATAGTTCCTAAAATACATTCTAACCAACCAAAATTTAATATCAAATTGATCAAGCTTTTTATCCATATTTTGAGTAAATATTTATTCAGCTTTTGTTGTGAATAGTTACTCATCAATGGGGATATTGTTACATGGCCTGTAAGTTAACTTACAATTTTCAACTAATTTATCCCAAATCAAACCTCAAACTTGTCGTTTTTGAGTCTTTCTGGAAAAAATATTCTCGCGGATAAATCTCGATAATTCCATATATCTGTCGCAAGGTATACATAGCATTCTAAAAGAAATTGATCCCATTTTTATTGTCCAAATGACTTGAATTGGTTGCCTTTGTCTCAGATTAATCTCTCATACATTATAGGGAATAATTGGAGTGTTTCTCGTTTGCTGGTTCTCTATTCATAATCTTAATTTTTGGAACAAGCCTCAGATATTGTACATTTTACAATGTGATCAATAATATAAGTATCGATAGTGAGTTCAAGGCTAATAAGTTATATCCGTAATACTGTTACGTTTTCAAAATGATGATGGACCTTTAGATTCCTTCAAAATGTTTTCTAGTCGTAAACAAATACATATAGCTTTTACCAAAACTAATAAAGGTTTTCAACAAGATTATATAACGAGAGACTTGTCAAGAATATTGAGAAAATATATGTTATATTTATACAAGGAAAGTACGAGATTCGTTTCTAGAGTAGTTCATTCATGTCGGAGCATGCTTGTTCACCAAATCAACCAAACGATTACTTAATTTTAAGTTTTGAATTTTGGTTTTTTGTGGTTAATAAAATGATTTATGAAAATTCAAGAACTTCTAAACAAATACAATCAAGAAGTTTCTCACGATATTTCATTGAATTAAATTTATGGCAAGTTCAATTGTACCGTTCAATTTGTGAAAACCATACATTATTTGCAATAGCTTATAACAATCAAAAGGTTTTGTTGAATTTAAATAGGTGTGTCAAGGAATTTTGATTTTGATCTTTAACTCTATTCCGAGTCCTACAGGGACTTGCATTTATAACTCTACGTCAAATCCTCAGTGATATTCTCCTTTTTTTACGAGCACACTCATACGGGATCACTCAATACTTAATTGTGCTCTTCGGAAGAATGCAAATACAATAATAACAGTTTGAAAAAAAAAAAAATATTCTTCAGCTTTACATGAAGACAAAAATAGCAAACAAAAAATGCTTAGGATTTACTGCTGTACTATTATAATATATTATTTAGGGAATAATATGTGTATAATATTAAATTTTTATTATAAAAAAGGATGGTTCTAATTTGTTTTGAGCGAACCCCCACCTCCCCAACCAACATACAAAAAAAAACAAGAATTTTTTATATTAAACAATAACAACAAACCACCCATCAATCGTCTCAAACTCATACTATCCAATATTCATGACCCTACATGATATGACTTCAATAGAGAGAATGAAGAAATAACATTTTCTATCAAAAAAAAATAACTCTCAATTTCGTCAAAATAAAAAATAATATATCTTAAAAAAAACTATATAAACTAAATACAATTCAATAATATGTAGTGTTGGATTTTAGTTATAGCTAAATGGCTCAAGGGAAGGGGCGGATAGTCAAAAAATCTACTACGACAACAAATATATCAGGGAAAGAACTAAGGTCATATCATCTACAACTATTACACCGAATAATATATAGTCCTTATTCTCTCATGATTCATGATTTAAAATGGGGATTTCCAATAAAATAGTTGTTAATATTTTGTTTTATTATCTTGAGTAAATAATTCAATAAAAATTTAATTTACCATACAATTAAATGATATTATTAAGACATAATATATTGATACATTACCAAGTGATTCTTGAGTTATTTCCTTTCTTGAACAAACATCTTAATTGATCTTCATTCAAGAACCCTTCAATATAGTTTTTGCGACAAAACTGAGCCTAAAAAAATAAATATTATAAATGTAATATATCATGGTCTCCACTGTATCATATAAGGACACCACATTTTTCATTATCTTTTTACGGTTTCTTTAGTTGACATTATTGAAGCCTCAATCCTGGCAAGTTTCGTTTGAAGATGCTGTATTTTTGCAGCTAAAGATTTATTTGCCACTATAAAATTGGTACAATTAGGGGGTATGTTAAAGCTTCAATCTTCTTGGATAAAAATGTCTGATGAAAGGAAGCTATGAACTACGTGATGAGGATAATTTTAATTATTTGATAACCCCTAGGCCATGAGTTTTAACATATTGGAATTCTTTGCTTCCTTTGAAATTCTTCTGGAGAGGCCAGGAGACTTTTTACTCGATTTATTGATCTATTAATAAAATACAGTGTACTATATACTATTGCATTTAATAAGTATTGGATAATTATAATAAATAATTAAATTAAGGCCAAAAAGTAGTACATAAATTGCCCTCCAGACCTTAGGACAACTGACAATTTTAAGCCAACCAGCAAAGAGAAAGACAAACATATTTTTATTCTACTGAGTGTCCACTCTTTCCCTTGAGTACTTTATTTATAGCTATCGTGTTCGATTAAGGTATCAGGCAAATATTTTATTTTCATTGAATAGATAAAATCAAGTTAAGTTTAACAATTAAGTCACTTTGACTATCTCAGTAAGGGGGTCAATTATTAATCAAAAAAATGTAGTAATTCCGGGTCAATCGAGCATACATTCAGTCAAAAAGTACCGGAAATTATTAAATAAAACACAAATTTCATATTTAATCATTCAAATTTATTTTGTTTCCTTCAAAATAATCTCCATTGGATGCAATACATATATGCCAACGTTTTTTCCAGTTCTCAAAACATTTTTATAGGCTCAATTTGAGTCCACATACATGCTACATAACGTTCCTGTGCCAGTGAGACAAAGAAATGCACGAAGTGTAAAAAATATTGCTGCCACAAGCAAACATCAATTCAAGATGACCCAAATTTGTCTCTTACGCCCCGTTCTCAATCGTTGGGCATCTCTGTGACATCGTTGTGGCGAATTTTGCGAAAAGATCTTGAGCTCTGAACAAATATTTAACGCAAATTGCTGCAGTTTCAGCCAATTTATGCAACTCTGCAAAGACAAAATTGACCTGGTTGTCAGAGTTTTTATTTGACTTGTTTCTACAAAGTGTTTGGCCTCCAAGCTCACTGGACCTCAACACCTTGGACTCCTTTGTATGGGGAGCCGTTGAGCAACACACCAACAGATCTTCCTTCAATACTAAATCTGAGCAGATGACCAGGATAAGGTAAGAATTCCGGAATCTGCCAATGGAAACGGATATCAAGGTCAGCTCCCGTTTCTAAGGTCGAGTCGTGGCTGTTATTGAAACCAAATGTACGGAATAATAATATTTTTTATTTATTCAGCTACCATTTTTCATTGATTTTTATTAAAATTGGATGATTAGTTTGGGTGAAAATCAATTTAAAAATACTGTATTAGTTGTTAAATAGAGATATGTAACCTGTACACTATTGAACACAATTTACAAAAGTCCTTTCAGTTCCCTATCTAATTCTAGTAGGTAGTGTTACTTTACTGTAAAATCAGGTCTCTATTTTTCTGCCTTTAAGTGGTTGGAAGGTTGATTGGTTGAGATAGAATAAACTCTTGTCAAGCTGTGAACAATTCTCAATTATTCAACGTTTGGGAGTAATTGGCTAACTCAACAAAAAATGATTTCGAGTGTCTTTTATTAATATGAAAGATTGTGACTTACCATAAAGATATCGACGTGAGTACTATTACTTGACACGTTGATCAAGAATACTTTTTTTTTTTGAAGTATTACTTGAATGCATTCATAATCATATGTAATAAGAAACATAAAAAAAAAAAATATATAAGTTGAATTCAATGCGAGGAAAAATCTAATTACTCTAATGAGGAGGGGGGGATCATCAGAGTAATTGTAATTATATAAATAGGTAGGTATATATAAAGGGAATTATTTTTTATCTGTTAAAAGGATTTTTGATTAATTAAAAAGAGTATGAAGTAACAGGATTATGTTACGGGCTATGTTGAAAAACAGGCATTTTGCAAAATGCCCGGATAATCCATAAAATTTCCTATAGAGTAGTCATTTTACCTCCGTTTATATTGTCAGATAAAAGGTGATTATGCAAGCAATTTGATCATTATGGATTTGATTAAGATACAATTTAATTGCAAGCAATTTGATAATCTGGTGCAAGGATGTGGATTGCAGGCCGCATTCCATTAGGTGGACACCTAATGCTTAGGTGTGGCCCACTACTCATTCTCCCTTAAAGTAGTACTTTGTATCAAAATTGTTTCAATATCATCAAAACGTATTGAACACTCAAAATACGTACAAACATTGAAAAATATTTGATGATATATCATATTTTCTGAGACTCTAACAGTGTTGCCAGATTAACTTTATTAAGTAGTTTGGCCTTGAACAATTAGATTTGCTTTTTTTTTATATTTGGTCTAAAATTGAAATAAATTTGTATTCAATAGTTTTGTTTCATTTAGTCATTTTCAAGAAATTTAACATAATAGGTTCTGCGGCCCATTAAAATATTTCAAGTGTCAATGTGGCCCATTATATTAAAAGGTTATACATCCCTGATATAGTGCATTTTCATCGAAACTTATATAGTATTCAGGCAGTCAAACTGTAGTATGAAAGTTTGGTTATATATTATTAAAAAATGGTCATGACATTGATTATAAGAGTACTTTTGTAAATTATTCAGATAATCATGCAACTATTTCTTTTTTTGATTTGTTATATTACGGCTTAACATACTTATAACAGTTAAATTTAAACTAGGAGCACTGAAGTAATGGCAGAATCGATAAGGATTAAAACCTACGATTAATGTTTATTTCGATATCAAGAAACCCAAATAACTGATGCAAAGCTACTATCAAGAAAGAAAGTTTTACTTGTTGTTTTTTTGTATCATCATATAACATTGAAAAAAATCGGAGTGGTAAACTAATAACATGTATTCAAGTAAAGAATTGATTGTTTACCATGATAGTGACGAAGAAAGTACATTGAAAGATGGTGATAATGATTACATGATACATTACACATAAAAAAACAAGAGAGTCAAAAGTATTTTAAGCCCTGAATTGCACTGGATCGATAGACAGAGCAAAGCTATCTGATCAAATCTTTTGACTTGCATCAACAGTTAAAAGTATTGTCAACAACATTAAAGACTTTCACATCAATAAATCATGAATATAGAGGGCATGTATACATAAAATATTTAAAAATCAATAAAATTAGATTAAAAAAATATTAAGAAGGTATCATTAGCAAAATTTGTTTCAATAAACACCCTGGACTTTTTATACATCTTTGATCTTAACGAATAATTTCCTTCAAGCTGACCCTGAAACTTGGAATTCAAGGGATGACAGACAGTCTTTTCAATAATTAACTTCTTAACATGTGTTAATGATTAGGCTGAAAGGGGGTTGCTCTCATAAAAGAACTCAACTCTTTAATTATTAATGATAAAAAACAGAAACAGTATTTATTAACAGTAGTCCAGGACCATCGAAAAAGATTCTCCTATTTGAAAAATTACATTATGTAGAAGAAGACTGTTATAAATTGTTTCAATATTAAGAACATTCCTTATTTCAATAATATTTAATTTTCTTAATTTTTCAAATTTTTTAAGGAAATTCGAGGTAAAAAAACCTTTAATGAAAGTCCCTCTGATATATTCGGTATTTTTTCAAATAAAGATTTGCCAATATTGATATTTGATTAAAAAAAAATAAAGATAAATAATGCAGGTACTGATTAATAGGTTAAAAAAATAGCCTTCACTCCTATTTCTTTTAAAATCAAAGAAACTAAATTAAGCACAAAATAATATCAATATTTTTCAAAGATAAGTTAATTACATAGAAAAAGTTATATATATATATATTCATTCATATCTGCTTTTGATTGGAGGATATCAAAAGAAGAAGACAATATTTTGGAAAAAAACGTTAATTTTTAAAACTTTAAGGGCATTGAGCGACTTCTAAAACTTTTTCAAAATTGTTCAAAAATTGTCAGACATCGTTTTTTACCCAAATGCATTTTTTAAAGCCTATGAGTGCTCAACGTTTCCAAATAAAGTTCAAAATGGACCAGTGTAATGTACATATATCCATATTTTTCTTGTTGAGAAATCAACGCTGTGTACGTAAGAGTGTTTCTTTTTTGTATCTTAAAATGTTTTGAACAAAATATATTGCTGAAATTGTTATTATTGTTTTTTTTTTTTTTAAATTTATTGGAGAGGTTGCGTGATTATTTTTAATTAATATCATTGTTACTAAAATGTAAACAAAAAAAAGGATGATTATTTACTTTTAAAAAATGAAGTTACTTTGAAGTTTTTGAAGTGTATTCGAATATTCTTTATTTGATTCAGATTAATTGAGAGTAGAAACATTCTATATAATTTACTATTTAATGTAAATCAAATGTGATTTGAATTATTTATTTCATATTGCTTATTACTGAGTATGTTTACCAAGATTGATGTATCATTTTCATACAAGTTATTATTGTTCCTTACCAAAGAAACTTAAGAAACAAATGAAAAATGAATAATCAGAAAAAATATAAACTCAAGGCTCATCGATATGTCTTGTATAGCTTCTAATGCTAAATCCAACATTTTCTCCTTTTTTTATCTTTATAATCTATCTGAACTTGTGTCAGGAGGATTCGTCCTGAAATTTTTTGCCGTTTACATATTAGACTAGGACGTTTTCGGCGTGTAACACTTTCATCTTGCGACGTTTTCGCCTTAATACTTTTTTGCCCTTGATAATAATAGAGGGAATGGTATTTTGTCTTAAATATAGAGGTTTGTTTGGGGAATTTTTACTATTGTATTCCATTTCTTGAAACCTTAATAATAATACGTATGTTTCAAAGCTTTGGGAATGAATCACGGAATGTTACGGCTACGTTCCGTTGCAAAGTATAAAAGACATTCATATGCAGTCCATTTTTTCATCAAAATGCCATGAAGAGATATTGAAATCTCTACTTACTTCAAGGATTGTAAATACTTGAGTTAGAGCATGCTGGGGACTTCGTCCATGAAAGTCTACATGTATTTGTGAATATGATATATTTAATCTTTATATAGTATATCAACATACTTAATTAACTTATCAGTTATCACAATCATAGATTTTGTTGCGTTCACTTCTACCTTTTACCTTTACTTCCCTCCCTGTGCCTCGGAAAAACATAGTTTCAAGACCCTTATAAAATAATGCATCCTTTTCAGAGGTTGATCAATATTAAATCAAGAGCCCCATTCATCTGTAGAATTGTGGAGCTTTGAGGATTTTATAAGATTAGGAGATCTTCACAGTTTGAGGTTTAAAGTTTGAATATCATTTACTAATATAAAACCAACTATAATGATTATTTCAGTCTATTTCAAACTCATAAAAACTCAAAGAGTACATGCCTGGGATAGGACATGGAACATCGGCGACTATTAAGTTCTAAGAAACTTAAGAAAATCGCTATAGCCATTCCTCATAGAACCATTTTATTATGCACATAATGAGAATACTAAGACAAACTCGCTAATTCTCTTCCCAACTCCCTTTTTTAATTCGTATTTAATATACATACATATTATCAACCATAATATAATATTATAGTAGATAGATAATATGTACTCGTTTTATCTACTGATATTCGAGGGAGTAAAATGTCGGGAGGGCGGGGAGCCATGGGGTAAAGGGCGAGGCGGTTGTTGGTTTCTTGTTCCAATTTTTATTAGCCAATGACCAAAATGATGTACCAAACAAGCAACCAAAACCTTTATATCAAACCCACCATTTTTCAGTACCAAAAAGGATTACATTAAGTATATTTGTAATCCATCCAAAATAATGATGGATGGACAACAATTAATTTAGATACGATTTAATGACTATGATATAATCCGTCTTGATAGAGTTTTTACTACCGATGCAGGCATTCAGGTGCCATATAATTATATATCCTTCCAGACATTACCTCATAGATTGTTACTCTAAATACACTTTAAGTTAATATTAATTGAAAAAAATATTTAAAAAAAATTTATACATATGATTGTCTCATTTCTTAACAAATTTATATTACATTTATTTTAAATTAAAATATATATTCCTTCATAACACTATAATGGTTTGTTTGTAACTCATGTAAATGCTGTCAGGGTAAAAATAGAACTGTAGAAAATATGACCTTGATTGAGTGCAATTTTTTGTATTTGCCAATCGGAGCAGTTCTAATTCATTATTTAAAGCTCTTTTAATTATTCTTTAATTCTTAAAGAGATAACATCTTTGTATCAAAAAGATAAATTGACTTATATAGTAAAAAGAAAATTAGGTTTTATTGAACATCAACTTTTTACAGTAAAATAGAATAAATATTACATAAAGAAAGTTATGATTTGAATAAATCACACTATCACTCCTAACTTCATGATTTCATAACTCTACACTTAAATTTTTTTTTATAAGTGTCTTATCTTTTAATGGATAAAATAAAAACTTGAAAAATTTGAGGGCAAAAACTAGGTTCATGGTGAACTTTTTTTTTCATTAGAAAAAATAAAAATGTATATATATATGTTACATTACTTTTTAAGATTCTTGTTGTAAAGTTTTGGGGTTGGTTTCTCAAATAGGTAGTGTAGAATGAAATTACAAAAGTATATATACTAGGCTGTCCCGATTCATTAAAAAAAGGGCAAGAATCGACCTTTTTTGAAGTATCCGACTTGGTTATCGGAATGGCCTAAAAAAATGCCGATTCCAGAGATAACTATTTATATGGATAATATGACTCATTTGGTCTCCTTTTTGGAGACAAAATGACGGTTTCAAATCAATAAAATAAATATACAAGACAACATCGTTCAGACAAATAGAAAAAAAGAAAAGACGGAGGCTAACGTACATAGAAAGATTATTCAAATTTGCAAGTTTGTACAGGAAATTTACAAAATTTAAAATAACCTTATTTTTAGTTCTCATACATTTGAATTGTATCATGATTCATGAGTCTTTCAAAAATTCCGTCACGGTAGGAGTTGGAATCGACTCACCAACATTTGATTAGTTTAGTCACAAAATTATCGTCCCATTAAAATAATAATATATTACCTATACCTACCTTACCAAGTATAAAAGAAGTATTATAATTATTAATTATCATACTTGGGAATAATTACACATAAAGTAGTAGAAAGTATTATGATCTTATTTGTGGCTTATAAACTTTTCTCTTAAAAGAAAAAAAGAGAGATAGAGAGGGGGAAAGAAAAGGCCTAAAATTAATTGCCCATTATTGGTCAATTGATGTTGCAACTTTCTTCAACTTAGTCACAATTTTAACCAAATATAACTAAGGGAGCAGAGAAAAAATGACAACATCTTAGACTATGATTTTATTTCACTGATCATATTATCAACATATATTTTTCACAATAGTACAGGGGAGGTGGAGAAGAAATAAACATGCAAAAAATTTGTAAGAAAGAAGAACACAGATTCCGAACCAGATAGACTAATTGCGATAAAACAGCTTTGAACCACATGGACTCTATGCTCAAAACACCAAGATCAGCGAGTCTTTCATGTGCTGTGGCGGAGATAAAAAAATAAATGGTTGGGATTTCAGAGTCCAATATTATGCTTTATGTTGACTCTTATATTATCTCAACCTAAAGTTATAATGAAAGGTGTAGAGTTCAAGACCTTATCCCTAGGCGAGCTAAGAATAGTTAAACTACTGTTAATTAATGATAATTCTCTCATTAATATAAGAAAGTTTAGTGGTTAATTTTTGATATTCTAGTTCAGCCATCCTTTGTGCATAAACAAACAAAAATAAAAATTTCCTCATTATGAGTGATCAAGAAACCAACAGGCAGCGAGGAGCCCACAGCATCTTCTGACAGAGGTCATGAAGGCCAAGATACTACATTTTACTACAAAGCCTGACTATTGGGTTTTTTTTTGTAAGAATACCCTGTCAATGGAGTTCAAGGCTGCTGAGATCAAAAAGATTTGAGGAAAGGACATTCTTTACTTTTCTTAATTACCTCAAATATCAGGGTCACCGACCGGGGTTATAGTTAATTCACTTTTAGTTACTTTAGTTGCAGCTACTTAGTCAATACTTAGATGTTCTCTTCTCAAGAATAAAAAAATAATAATAACAATAATTAAAGACAGTCAATGAAAAATTTTAAAAATTCTAATTATATTTCGCTTATTTATTTTAAAATTCTAAACTAAAACCATTTACTATAAACTATAATTATATAATATGTAAATTTCTATTGTAAAACCTCCTTGTATAAAACATTTATTTTTTGATGTTTTCTATACATTGTATGTGAATATAATCAAACTTGAACCCCCTTTCGACCCTCTTGAAAATGCAACATATATTTGAGCAATTGAAAATACTGATTTTGGTAAATATAATGCAATTTTTTCAATGTTTGACCCTATGATTGATTTATTGTTATAGCCACTGCTTATATGCCGTGTTCCTTCTTCAACCATAATGAAGATTGAAGATATATACTAAGATTAACTCGCTCATCTCCTCCTAATTCCCTTTCTTAATTCGTATTTAAAGTCAAATTGATTTGTTTACATGTGATATAAAGTAAGTTATTGGCCTGAAAATTCATGGATCTACCTCTTGTTTATAATAAATCTCCCTGACAAGAAGAAATAGTTTCAAACTCGACACAATCAAATTTTCAATGTGTTTTCTATTCTTTATCTCATCTCGTGATTTTATCAACAAAATGCTATCAATTGCTTTGAAAATCTCGTTTATTATTATGGAAAAATGTTGTTCCTTTGATGTTTGAGGATCCTTAGATCTTGAATGTAAAAAAAAAAATATCAAAACAAGGACTCTGAAGTTGAAAACATCTGACAAAAGGGCGTTCCAAGGCACTTTTTTTTTTACCTCAAACGAACAAAATAAATATATTTTTTATTCTAATTTTGTGAGACTCCAAAATACATTTAATTTGATTAAAGAATGTCATTGCTTTATTAAAATTAAAACTGTTTATAGTTGAAAGCCCTTTATCGATAACAATTATTTTAACTCTTAAAATACCAAACAATTTATATGTATGCTACACAATGTAGATTTACGGTTCGTCAAAAACTTGCAAGAGGTGTGAGTGGAAATTATAGAAGTGTCTTAGGAATGCTGGATTTTTATTATTTAAATTGAGAAAATCAATTTGACGTCAATTATATTTAATGTAGATAAATTTTTAATTTTTCTCCCAGTTTAAAAAAAAAATCAATACGTTGATTTGTTTAATCGTACCATAAACTGGAAAATAAGTTACATCAAGGTGATCTTCAAAATTACTAATATAGTATAATGGATCAAATCATAAGTACCGTGGACGGTATAACATTTATTTATGTGGTACGTTGTTAAGTTTTCAATTAATCTGTCAATGCAAAGTACATAAATTTTAACCCGATATGCGCACCTTCAATCTTTATTACTACGCAATTTTAAAGTACTTTGTCTCATTTTGTTTTTTTAATTGAATGTATTTAAGAGTAACATCTATTTCACAATACTGTACTCTGTAATTTCTGAAAATTGCATTCAATTCTCTTGATTTTTAAGAACAATGTGTTGTTTTATTGAAGTATCATATCATATCACAGATTTTTGTATAGGCTATAACATAGTCAGTAGAAAAAAAAGGATAAAATTCCAATGATAAATTGGTCTTAGATCCTTAATATTAAAGTTAGAGACATGATTTTGTTGTCAATAGGTATTTTTTACCCTTATCTATTAGATCTATTATAAATAAAAGGAAAATATTGTTTCTAAAATTTTTTGTAACATACCCACAATTTACAGGTTGTATATTGTATAGTATTGTCGGGATCTATTCTGCCATTGACTAGTAACAAAATGTGTTTGACATTAATCAAATTTTAAAAGAGAGCCAAAACCTTAGGTATAAGAATGATAATTTCTTCTTTATTTTTTATGAGTTGAAGATCTAATTGTATTTATTTTTTATGTCAAAAAGGTCCGGAGGATGGGTCAGGTAAACACCAATGAACTTGTGCTTCCTGTTTGAGTTTTTATACACATACTTAATATTAAAACTATTTAAATAGATTGTTCCACAAGTCAAAAAAATTATAATTTCAATCAAATATTTTTTACAACACTTTCCTCATAAGGAAAGAACTCCCCAAGATGAAAAACTGAAGATTGTACAGGTACATTGTTGTGGGCATTATTGGACCAGTATTTAATCTTCAGCTTTTTTAAACGTCTTTATTGGATGAAAAAGTTTTTTTAAGAGGTGTCTTCTAAGCATAGCAAATATATCATATAGTTCATTACAATTTTTGGATACATATGTCATTAATTAATTTTGGAAATCCCCATTCTGAGGCGATTAGTATTTAGTTAGATTTTTTGTAAATTATCTAATTTCAAAAATGTCATATAAAAAATTATTGAAACTTACTGTTTTAGAATATTAGATAGATAAAAATTTATCTGTCCAATTTTAGTTCCTATTAGAGAAAGATTCAACTATCAAAAAATTTCCGATTTGTTTATATCAGCTCCTTTGAAAAGAGACAGATTGCTTTTTTTTTTTGCAGATTCTTTCTGATTTTGTATAAAATAGTACGTGTTTAGAGAAAATTTCAAGTCTTTAAGACAACTAACCGTGAAATGCCAGACAAAATTCGAACAAGAGAGACGATTTTTCAACTATCAAATCAGGGGTATTTCAATTTGTGAGATCGAGAGGAGGCTGTTGGAGCAGAAATTGACGGTTGCAAGGCTTCTCAAGCGTTATAAAGAGAATGATATAGTTGAAAACAGGTCTAAAGGCTTTGAGAGGTCCCTATCCATCTCAGAAAGGTCTTTAAACGGCAGCACCCTAACCTAGTCATTGGTTTTTGGTGTGATCTCTCCAAAAATAGCCATTTACGTATGATCTTGGCTGAGGTTAAGGTCAATTCAAGGTCCTAAATAGAGACGTCGGAGGAAAAAATCCAAGCATGGCTGAATGTTTTTTAAACATATAGATGGCGTTTTATATGAGATACAAATTTCTTCCCCTTCCCCAGTTAAGAACCACTATGTACTACAGAGCTTGAATCAAGAAAAACGAGTTCCTTAGCCTTAATATGCACATTTTTCTATCATAATAAAAGAGGCAGGTTACTTGAACAAAGAGTCTTTTGTTACTAGTATCAATAGTCTAAGCCAAAGTAGAAGTGTATCAAGCTCGGAAGAGACAAATTGAGACTCATTGTACACGTCTACACTGGACATGCCCCTTTTCTAGCCCACCTAAGCAAGTGGAAGGACGCAAACTCAACGTGTAATGTATGTATGGAAGAATTGCAAAGTGCAGACCATCTCATCAATAAATGCCCCGCTCTATCTTACGAGAGACATCAATCAATGAATGAAGAAAACGAATACATTCGTATTTTAAATTTATGAAATATAAATAAATAAAAGATATTATTGAACAAAATTTTAATGTACACTAGGTTTTAGAATCTGGTGTAGTTGCACAAATACCCCGTTCTGTGGGGTCGAGTTCGTTGCCTTATATTTGTACAATTTTATTTTATATATGTATGGCAAGCAGTACTAAATATTTAACTAACTAAGTATCAACAGTCTTGCTCCCGCCCTTTCCTCGCGCTCTACAAATGAAACATAACTCACGAATAATTTTATATAAATTTGAGAGCGATGTCTGCCATAAAGAGTACTCTTTAACTAGCAATGCAACCCCCATGAAATCACATTAATTATGTAAACAGAAGAAAACGCTTTTAAAGTTGTAAAAAATGATAAAGTAATTTCATCCCTACTAACATCTGAAAAGCCACATCTTGAGGGGAAAAAAAGTATTCTCGTAGTGAGTTTAAGATCCTCAAAGGAAGAGACGTATTTCGTTACTTTGCTTCGTGAAAAAATACGAAAAACCCGTTTCAATTAACAATACGTAGATTCAGACATATTACATCCACTGAAGAAAGCCGTTGTTTGTTTATTTATCCCAAAAAGCCCTATTCTAAATGTCAATGGAGCCGTTTGATTTGAATCCATTACCATAAAGGGATACCATTTTTTTATACCCTATATCAAAGTTAAATCATTCTCTTTATGTAGGTTTAATAACAAAAATAATAGGAGTGGCTCTTAAATTTCCTTTTGCACATCCCTTTTACATCATTTTCTATGTTTCATTATTTTAGAAAAATATAACTTTTTATATAAACTAATTATTTTAGATGAATGAACAATCTTTTAAAAGTTTTTTAATGGTCTCCCTTCAAATGACTGTTTTTATGAAAAAATAAAGTATATCTGAACTACATATAGTGTAAACTTGTGGGTCTTTTATTGTATGTAAAGGGTCTTTCATTAAGATTACATCAACTTTATGTATGAATAACACACAAATGTTTAAGGATTTTGCCAAATTTATTCTTTCAGTACAAATTATAAACATATACATACATTATGTGTTAAAATCGATGATTTCTCTAGCATGCCCACTAATAGTACATCTACAAAAGTCCAATCCCTGAACCCAATGTTCCACTACCTTTTCAATAAATTTACCAATATTGCAATAATTTTGCATTTGATATTTCGTCTGAGCGCTCCTCCAACATCAACGGATTATGAATGTAGATCAATGACGTGACCCAAAATAAAATAATCTAAAGTAATTAAATCACACTACCGAGGCGCCAATCAACTAGTCCATTTCTCGAAATAATGCACTCACCATAATTGCTTTGCAATAAATCGATTCTAACGTTTGCTAAGTCCATACCTTGCAATTAGGGGGAAAAAAAGAAAGAAATCAGTTGTCAATTTTAAGTAACGTGGCGATTATCATCACAATCGAAAAGATATGGCCTAATGACCCCTCCAACAAATTTTTCCGGAAGCAATAATGTCTTGTGATGCACTTGTGGATTGCTGCCTGACCTATAACATATATTTTGCTTATTAACAAACCCATTCAGCCAAAAATCAGCTTCATAACTGAAGATGATTTTGCGGTGAAAATCAGTTATTTCTTATTGGGGTTATTTTGGTATTAAATGTGGATAATTTGCAATTGCTGATCAAGTGTATATCGCTACATGATGAAATGTGACCAAATGATGTTTTTAAATGTTAAAAAAAAGAAATATGGCGTCGTTTTTCCCCTGGCAGAATTTTTTTTGAAGCGTCCCTAAGGAAAACCCCTTAATAAAATATGATCAAGGCTAGTAAAATTCCTTGCCCTACGTCCTGGACTATGCACTTTTTCACTCGTACAACTAAAATTTTACTCACCTTCACCAACGAGCTGTCTAAAATTATATACAATATTTTGGCTGGCTGAAAATGATACTAGGAGACCGTCCTTTTGAGTGTTACTGTTGTGTCTTGTCAATCCTTTCATGTATTAATTTAAACATTGTGTAACTTTTTAACATTTTATAAAATCAAGTTTATATTTTTACATGGTCAGTCCCTTTTTACGCGCGGGTTAGGTCACATCCCTGTGGATTGGTTCTTATATTATATAGTTCCTATATTTTGGTTAAACTAAATAATTATAATCTTTTTAAATTGGATTAGCATTGGAGAGCATTACATTCTCCCCTTGCTCTCCTACTCGCTAGATCTATTCTTCTATTCTTATATGAGAAAACATATCATTTCTGGAGGCTGAGCACGTAAGGTACAATACAGATAACAGCTGCAAAAAGTTGTAAGTGGAAGGAAATAAGAAATTTTCTGTTCTATGTACTCCAAGTCCAACAAGGACCTACACACATAACTACTGAGGATCAACCCCTCAGTACTTTCATAAGGATACGAACTATTTATTACTTTATACTTTAAGAGTTAATTAATAATTACAGCAGCTTTTTGAAAATACAACAGCTTGTTCAGATTGCCAAATAAAAATAAAAGCTTTCTAGGATATAATTCATTCACTGAATCGACTTTTTCTTTAAACAACAATCCCCATTTTCTGATTTGCCAGAATAGTTTATTTTCTTTTTCGGTGTTTATAAAAGTTTTAAAATTTGAAGTTAGGTGAAATGTACAATCCCTTGCATTAAAGCATTAGAACAGTGAATATACCGGATTATTTTATTACGGCCTACCAAAATCTGAAGAGTTCCTGCTCGATGGGCCCCCAGTGATTTTTAAATTATGCAAGCTCTAAAGAACTAAACTTTTTTTGAAAATGAAAAAGTGCATAACTATTTTCAGGTAAAAATACTTGAAACTTTAAGGGCCTTGCGCAAATCCTCGAAATATTGATCAATATGGCTCGAACTTGATGTTTCTTCATTTATTATTAAAAGAAACATTTACAGACTACATACAATATACCCTCAACATTTCGAAAATAAGAGATTTAAGAACCAGTCTAATAGATACGAGTATGTATTTCAGGAATTGGATATGAAGCATAAATGCATAGTGCATAATATATATGTATATGCCTTGTAGTGTACATTCTACATACTTATTTGGAAGCTTATCAAAACAAGAATAAATATTATTTTTATAATTAAGTAATTATAATCATCATATGAAATGTTTGTATCGTTACTTTGAATACATTATATTAATTAAAATTATATAATGAAAGCTTCCCTATTTCAGGGTTTTTTCATGCACACATTTTGAAACTTGATTGTAATGGTAGGAGGATAAAGACCTTATATCTTGAATTGTCAATTCTATGCACTTTAAATCTATAAAAAGTAAACGGAAAAGTGATATGGTAACCCTAACGATTTGAAGTACATTTTAGAGTAAATCGGCTTAGCTGTCGTGACGTTTCATCATATTAGCCACAAGTAACTATGAGAAAAATGAAAAGAACAACTATTGACAACATAGGCAGGAATTACAACGTAGTTGATCCTCAATTCTACTCCGATTCCACCAAGAACTTATTGCATATAACAAAAAACATGCTTTACGAAATGCTAATAATTTACAACTCTACCATCATTGCAAGTCCATGTAGAGTATGAAGTCTCAAATCTCCTCTGACAAATTCCAGTCTAGCTTTAGTCCATAAATATATTTGTTGAGTACAGTAAGAAAAAACAGAATAATATATTTAGAGTTTATTTCAAATGTATAATGATTTAATATTGTTGATGTGTGTCTTAAAGATTGTCTGTGGTCTAGTACGAATTAAACATATATAGTCAAAAGTTGTGGTTGTATACAGCTCTACATTTTTCTGATTGGTTAAATTAGAATGACCTCTTGTGAAGTTGTTTACAATTCCCGAATAAATAATTGAATAAAACTTGGCTAACTAAATCCAACTGAGTTTTGGCCTTTTTTAAGAAACAATCTAATATATATTTGGGTCATTCCAGGAGAAACTTTCAGAAGGAAACGGATTTGACTAAATTTACTATTTGGTGTTTTTGACAGTAAACCAGCTAATAAATAAAATATTAAATCTCTAATTTATTTCAACTCTGAGTTATGAGGTTCTTAAAGATATGGAAATGAGTATTTATATGAACACTTGAATAGTGATATGTTCTAAACCAATTTTTTTTTATAGATAAGTTTAATACTTCATTGTAAAGCTATCAGTTAGTTTAATAAAACATATGCCTATTTTTTCTTCCTTTTTGTTTTGAAAAAAAAGGAAAGAAAACAAAAGCTTGACCTTATTTTTGTATCTAAAATGTTTTAAGGTACATGGTTTTTGATTTTTTCTTTCAATATTAAATCATATATAGGTATAACACTTATTATTAAAAAATAAAAAAACACCTCTGTAGAGTGGAAAACTCATAGAATTAGAAGTAATGGTGGGATCGACTTTTATCAATAATACAATTACTCCTAATTTTTTTTAAAAAGATTTCTTAGGGAGTTAACTTCTATATTAAAGGAAAAAAATAGTCTTTTAGTTGACGTCAAACTACTCTGGGCAATACCAGGTAGTATGACCAGTATATATACAAAATACAACAAAAATAATATTAGGAAAAGTTTTGTTAAGGTATCTGATAGCTTTTTAATGATGTATTATACATACTTAATTATCATTGTTTTGGTTTAAGATGCATCATTAATCAAACATTCAACAAAATGATAACTTATTTATCTTTAAGACCTCAAAACTCAGAGTTGGATCCAGAAACAGGTTTAAAACTTCATTTCTGGTCTAGTTTTCTCTCAACAATACAGCATGCCAAATATAAGTCAAATCCGTTTCTTCTGTAAATTTTCTCATAGAATATATGTATATTAACTCTTGTTGGTTGATTAAAGGTTGTCTCCCGATTTCTCCCGATATCCACTATATTATTACAATCCAACATAGGATGTGTGTACACGGAGGATATGTGTGGTCATCCGTCTTAAGAAATAGCATTTAGTCTGTCAAAAAAAGAAGGAAAAAAATATAAGGCCTGTTCCATGTACCGGCTGTTGTGAAAAAAAAAACATATAAACTTAATTATATAAATGCTTGAACTTTTCAAGTTATTCAGCCGTATTGAATCTCTTTTTTAATGAAAAGTAAGGCCTAGTAAACTAACCTTTTATTCAACGTATCCTAATCCGGCCTAAATTACTAACTCAAATTACTGTCTAAAAAAACTCACATGCTGATGATTTATTCGCTATTCATCGCCCATCATTTACTGTTAACGGCGTTGATATTCTTGTGATATCATCTCCACACTTTGGACTAGATTTACAGACAAAAAATCTAATTTAGTGGGTCCAGGTCTGGACTGTAGGGAAGCCATATTGGTTTTGGCCAAAAAAGTATAATATTATCAAGTCAGTACTGGACAGATTTTGACGCTTGGTTGGGACCTCTTCTGTCACAGGTCAATGTTTCCATATTGGACAATTTGGTTAAACCATGGTACGAATTTTGATCTTAAAATTTCCTTGAAATCATCGCTATTAAGGTAATAAATTTTGGGAATTAGATTAAAGGTATGGCATGCTTTTTGGTGACTAAGATAATTCAGACTGACTAATCAATATCCCATTTATAGTCAAGTATCTAGAATTCCTTTTGTGCCAAATAGAATCGGCAGTTCCGGTTTTTTTAATCAGATAAAATAACTTCTCGCATAGTTGATTACTTGAGGTTCTTAGTAGTTTTTCGTAACTTTGGGGATGAGTTTTTTTCCTGACTGGGGTAAAAAGTGGCCTACCCTGTCCCGTAAGGAGTTCCCACCCTTCTTTTTAAACAACCTTATGAGTGTGGAAGACGCCAAGCAAACCTTGTTGCGGGTCTTTGAGTTGAGTTCGTTTTATAGCCCTTTTCATCTTTCCGCTGTCAATTTTCAGTTTCTTGCCTTATCTTGTCTTCAATGAGCTTTTGTTTTTGATAAGTAGACATACCAGAATTATTTGCATTATTGGAAATATTATGTCCTGATCAAGTAAATCCGATATCTGTTGGGCGTTTGTCTCTCTTGTCGTTAATCATTAACTTCTGAAAAAATACTAGGACTGAAATTTTTTATTTATTAATGAAGTTTTTAATTGTATCGTCGTCATTCAGCCCTTGAGGAACGAATTTCAATGTGTAAACTTTTTTGTAACACCCGGTATTAGTATTTCATTTATTTTATTTGAGAAATCTAATTCTATTGCATATTAAAAAAAAAAATATATCATAAAATGGAGTAGATATTAATATAAATGTAGGAAAAAAATGCTTTAAGAAATAAATTCTATGGAATATGTATCTTTTAGGTATATTCAACATTGATTATTTTAATTTAAAAAATACATTTAGGATTTATAAAATTATATGTACAATTTTTTCCACAACTAATGGGTTTCTTATGCATGCCTAATAAGATAAAAGTACCTGACAATCGATCAGAAATTTAAAAGAACTACAACGGGGTTTTTTGTATCTATAACTATAATAGTTAAAATAGAATTGAATTTAAACCCCTCTAAATTTTTTTGCAGATGGTAATCGGAACAATTTTTATTTTATTTTCCAAAGCAAAGTCATAATTATTTAATTCTTATGAAGACAATATCTAAGTATGAAGTGCGTTTGATCATGAAAGCTGGAGAGGAACATTGAAAAGTTTGTTAGGAAATTATAAGTAATGATGAAAATTGGACTTAATTTTAGGGTCGTCCGGTTTTTTAGTGTTGTAAACTCAAGAAGGAATTTTCTTTTTCTAATCTGTGTTCATTATTATTTAATTCCGTAGGAGTAAACTTCCTTTTCTCCTACATTCAATGATATTCAAAACCAGATTAAATATTTGTGAGTGCTCATAAATGAGAAAAAGTAGGATTTGTTATAGAGTTATTGGCTTATATTGGTGCCATTTCCTTTCCCCTCCTCCCTCGTCACAGCTGAATTCAGCTAATCTAATGAAACGTCATGATAGCTAAGCGGCTCTCCTCTAACACATTCTTCAAATTGTCAGGGCCACCGTGCCTATGTTCGGTGGCTTTTTTAACACGCCCAAAATGCTCTCAATTAGCATTCCTAATACTAAGTGTAAGTCCTTGTTGGACTTATATTGAGTTTAATTATGGATCGGCATCGGATTAATTCCTGTTTATGTCCTTGATAGATCTTCTTTGAATCTAAATATTGGTCACTTTATTGACAAAAATCACTTAAAACCGAACTGAACACAGATTCTTCTTGAACCGAGATTTAACACAAATAGATATACCATTCATAGGACTTAAAGATGACCTCTGAGGACAAAGCAATTTTGCATAGGTCATTTTCATAGCATAAGATAACTTCTCAGTACTATTGTTAATAGAAATTCGAAAAAAAGTTGAAGAACAAACCCATGAGACGGCTTTTATTCGATTCGAAAACATCTTCAAACAGATTTATTTGAACCAACAATTCCCTACCCCTTTTTCTAAGGGTTTGATCAAACAGTTATAAAGTTTCTTTTATATTTAAGATAACAGTGAAAAAAGTTAAACTAACCTATCAACAACATTATTTTTTGTATAGTTAGTTGCATCAAATATGTATGTAAGACAGGGAACATATTAAAAATATATACCCATATGTATATAAATATAATTCTGATAATTAAATGTGAAAATTCAGTGCATTTATCTAAGGTATAAATGTATGGACATGACTGGAAAATACATCAGTCTAAATTAATAGACTTATTTAATTATAAATGAAATCTGTTAAGATGAATATAAACATATTATTGCTAAAGCTTAAAATATAAGGAGTGGCTAAAATAAACTCATGAAAACCATGTCTGCTCAAAGAATAAAAAAATATTTGAAATTCAATTTTTGAATTTTAGCTCCAAACAAATTAATTTGCGTGAATGGCTGAGGTTTTTTAAAATATTTTTTCAACAAAAATTTACCTGGATCTTATCCCCTTAAGAACGGAAATATGGTGATAACAGATACTTAATAAAATACATTGTTTTATGAATTACAAAAAGTAACGTTCTCGTCTAATTTCATTTTTTCTACAACTCTTTCTAGAAATATCACACGCTAATAAATGCTTAAGATTTACAATCTACATCTAGTCTTTACACTTAAAGAATTCAATTTCAAGTACAATTTGGTTTGATTGCTTAAGGAGTATTTACCAGTTATCAATGAAGAAGAAATGAGAGATAAAAAGTATTGATTTAATTGATCGGCATATAAGTATACATTTATATTGATACAGGATGTATATAAATATATCCACAGGAGGCCCAGCAGATTGTATAAATGCTATAAGAATTAAATTCCAAACTTTTCCTGAAAAATGGTTTAAATATTCTTTATTAACAGGCACACTTGAAGTCGATGAGAAGCTTTTCAAAGACGATAGAAATGTATGCTTTTTCTGCAAAGAAATGCCAAAACCGACAGATCACATCATGTGGGAATGCGTACAACTACATTTGACCTACAGGGGTATTATACAACTCATTGAAGAGCGACATGGTGAGAAAGATGGAAGGATCGACTGGTCTAACAACCAGTAAAAAATGATAAAATTAACGCCATGATCACTAAGGCACAGTATATTTTATTTAAGCAAAGGACTATAAAAGACAATGATTTAATTTGAATCATTCCAATTTTAACTTTGTACTCGAGTAATTTAAATTGCATTTAATTTGAAATTTTAATTTAATATCCCTATTAACTTTGGACCTGATATATTTTATTATGATATATTTGGTGTGATTTCCATGTTTATAATATTTTTGAATAATTTTTACTTACATAAAGAGTATATCCTAATAAAGGCCGAGAGAAAAAAAATTATATACTTAAGTATACACTCTAATCTAAGATAAACATTTATACGTACATATCTAATAATGTAAGATCCCAAATTACATTAATATACAAGGTTATTCATAAGTTTATGAATTATTCAGGTATTATTTTACGTGATAATTAATCAGACAATGCTATGTTTAGACAAAAGTAAAAATTAAAGTTCTAGAATATATTTCTGAGTTACTTATTCAATATAAATGCCGTTATTAGGCAATACATTCATTACATAAGAGTGTACAAGATTTGCATGCTGTACGAATGTTTTTTTCTGGAAGTTGTCCCCACAGTTCTTTGATGACATCGCAGAGTGATAAGGGATTAAGATAAGAATGAATCTTAACACTTGACTAGAGATCATCCTATACAAAGTGAACAAGGGGATCTGGACTCAAAGGAGGGCATGTTAATTTTTCCCAAAATATTGAAGACCAGTATGATTTTAACCAAAGAAAGACAACAGACTAAATTTTTGATGCGTACCCAACTTTTCTCGGCATGGAAGATATTATCAAACTTCCATGCACAAATTTTCCACAATTTTTTGTAACTCTCCATCCTTTGGGAGAAGCTTTAAAACAAATCATTTTAAAGTCCTTTAGCACCAATCTTTGCATTGACGGCTGGGAAATTTCGATTTCTGACCCATTTTTTGCACATCAGTCGTTTAAAGTCCCGATAAATTTTAATCAAACCTTTTTCATGTTCCTTATTACCATAGCCTCTAGTCTTACAAAGCTTTTGGATATTGTATTTCCAATATTTCTAAGGCTTATCAACTCACCAAGGCTCATTTGCCCTTTTAGATTTGCTGTAAATATTGTATTGAATATAAATTGGCAGTGGACATGGATTTTTTTCCTCCTTTTTTAATTTATGGACACAAGTTGAACCTATAAACAACTGGGTATAGCTAGCTGGCACCGTTTATAACTAAGGCTGTATCTGATTGCTTTCGAACCTCTAACTTTGGTTCTTGATTAATGGAAAGATTATTGGCAAATGCTTATCAAATCCACTCCTGTCGACATAACACAAACTTAAATAATCAAAGCTAGAGTCGTATTTGAACACAGATCTAATAACAGGAAATATCTAGTTCATAGAGTACGTACGATGTAGTATTTTATTGAAATTATTTGAGTTCTTGTTTGGAAAAGAACGACATTTATCTATGTATAATCTACATAAAAGACAAAAAGGATTAATTTTGCAAAATCAGTGAGTATAATATTGTCTCTCCTTCATCCACGATTAAACTGCACCTCAAATGGATTCACGTCTATATGTGGACATGTAATCACAAACCTCCTGAGTTGATTTAAACATGCAATTCTTTTTCATCATTCAACATCCACATGAGCAAATAACGAGTAGTAAATACTTGTATAATGATAAGACTACTTCCATTCTATATGAACACATTGATATATATGAAACTCTTATGTGCCTATTAAGTAAAGTCACCGTCGATAGAGACGCGCGTATGTACACATTATATGTGTGACACAGAAATAAACTGAGTAGTGTTGAAACAGGGTTCGAAACAGATTTTGTATCGGTCTAGTCTTAAGTGATTTTTTTAAAGCCGATCAGACCGCAGATCTAAATTTATTTTTTCTAAAAAAAAGCAACAAAAAACATTATTTTGTACTCCGAACATGGCGGAGAATCATATTTTGATTTCATTTTGATATCCGGTCAAGAATTTTTCTAGGCCAAAAGACAAGCCTAATACTTGGGCAGGCACTGTTTTAAGGAAGAGCTCAGCTATAGAGTAAACAAGAAAAAAGATAAGGAAATGTATTAATCATTAAATAGTAAAAAATTATTAATCCCTTTTGATAGATTGATTAAGTATCTCAGTGCTTCTTCATTACCTCACTTTGGATTGGAGAAGAAAGTAAAGTGGTTGTTAATTCGTTGTGCCATGAAGAAAGTAGTACCGGAGCGAGAGGAGTGGGGTAATCATTGTGAGTTTGTTCTGACAAGTTTGGGACTTGCTGTAGGACTTGGAAATATATGGAGATTTCCTTTTGTTTGCTATGAGAATGGAGGAGGTCCTTTTCTCATTCCTTACTTTGTCATGTTGGTTCTCATTGGTCTTCCTACCTTCTTCCTAGAGCAGTCCATTGGGCAGTATGGAAGAGTTGGCGCAAATAAAGTAAGTTCAATTTTCCTCCTCAAACACTTGAACAATTTTGAATTAACTCGTTAATCTTCAGCCCTTAATATGGGTCTTAAAATAAGCCCACTCCCGTCCTTTTTTGCTCCTTGAAAAAACTTCACACCAATGCCCCTACATCAGTTTACCCCTTAAATTAGTTGAGTAAAACTTTAAGTATCCTTAATGCGCATAAATAGTTTCTATAGTAGGCCTAATTAAGTATTGGGCTAATATCCTCCCTCCTCCTGTAGCTGCACCGATGTTCATCACTCATTAGTAAATATATTGCATTAATACCATTAAGGCTTTATCTACAAATTATAGGCGGCTATTAAAATACTCGGATAAATACATGAGGTCAAAGTAACAATTACCCCGTGTCGACACGCTTTAAAAAAATGTCCATAACCCGTTCTTAATAATTATAAAAGAAAATTAAGTGGTGCATTTATCCATCATTTTATTTCTTGGAAAATCTAAGGATCATCGTGTAGACAAGGGGTTATCCATTATTAAATCATTGAATCTAAGAGAATATGCTCAACTCTTATGTATTGATTACTAGCGGTATTGTCAGACATTGCCCAGAGCTACTAGGTGTAAACGAACATACAAATTTTGATTGAATAATATAGTCCCCAACACATCCGCTGCGTTACTCTCCATTTTTTATGAACACACTCATACGTAACCCGCAATATCTTTATCAATTTATAGGTGTTCTCTCCTGAAGAATAAAAGAATATTAATAAGAGTTTGAGAAAAAAAGATAGTAGGACCTCTGTGAAGTGTTGTGTCGATCCTTATTAATTTGGTCCAGTCCAGTCTTAGGGCTACTGGTCCGATCGGTTCTTAAGACCGTCGGTCCTTGGGACTGGTCCTTAACTGTGGATCCTTGGAATTTTTCATACAAATATCCATGGTTTAATAAGGCAAATAAGATATAGGAAATATGTATTAAGATTATTGCACAAATCCTGCAAAAAAATATTATATTTTCCATTATAGTACAATACAATACGAACATATTATATTCTTGATTAATATATAATTGATTCTATTACATAAAAGAGGATAAACACCCACATTGCCCTCATAAGGGTCAGTTTTAACTTCTTTAAGGACCCACAAGTGGGGTTGGACTGGATCACAGCTTTCGGTCCTAAATAAGTCTTTAGAATGTAATAATAACAAACAAAATTCATTTTTATATACCAGCGTTTATATTTAATTCAAATCTGAACATATACTAAAAATGTAGATGAATTAGGATATACACAACAGACTAGAAACCAAAGCAAACAGAAAGAAGGCTCTTGTTATACTATATACAATGGCCCCAGTGACCCAGAGGTCATTTTTTTATACAATTAGTTCCTTGTGAATTTTCGCATAATTTTTTAATTTATTTTCTTAATTAAGCTATATAAGTATTTTTTTTTTTTCTTTTTCCTAAAAGTTTATCAAATTTGTCACTTTTTTTCTAGTATAAATAAAAAGTAAACGTACTTGTAAACTTTGAACTCTATAAATTGGTCAAATCGTTTGGCTGTGTTAACCTAAGGAACAGAGAGATACACGATAGATGACTTAACGTCTGGACAGATACTAGGCTCAAAAACTTGCTAATGGAGGTATGCAAATTATTGATAAATAATTCTTCCATTAAATAACAATTGCAAAAGACAAAAAATAATTTTTGTTAAAAATTGATGAATCTTAAATGTGAAAACAGGGACTTAATTGAAATCCTTATTGTAATATAATTATAAGTAATTAATAAACTGTGGAGAAATGAAAGATTTTACCAAAAAAAAAATCATTTATTTGGGGGTGAAACGTGAAAGAGTGCTCCGAAAGCAATTATAAGTATGATTCCATTTGGTCGAAGAAAGAGCTAGTTTTTTATATAGAGTTTCCTTCTATTCCTTTCCAATCTAACTTATAATCGCAGATATCTTTTATCAGTGGGCTGGAGGATGTACCTCTTATTAAATCTCCTCAAAGGAAGAGATTTTGGAGGAAGAATCCTGGACATAGTTGTTAGATTGTCATTTCCTTTGTAGTTTATCATATTGCGCTTGTATTGGAGAAGATCGTCCTTAAGGGACTTTTTATATCTATAAATTATTTTACATTAAGGAATTCATGTTTCAGATACAAAGATAATACGATAAATCAAAAAAAAAAAATCATTGAATGAAAACTGTAATGGTTTTAATAGAAAGTTTGTTTGATTTAAAATCATTTGTGAATAGTGTATCCAGATTTGAAATAATTCATGTGTAGGCAGAACGCTACAATTTTTTTATATACAATATCGTTCTTTTAGACAGATAAATATACAACTCATAAAATTATATAAAAATCTCTTCATAGTAATTTTATATTACTAAATAGTTGTAATATTTGGATGACATTAAAACCAAATCAAGTTTTTATCTTAAAAAAATATAGAATTTCTAAACTTTATATTTTCTATCAAAAAATCTTCCAATATTTACTTTTTACAAAAAAAAAAAAAAATGAAATAATTGACATCATAGACAATTTATTGTATAAAAACTTTGCATATTTAAATCTTCAAACTTCAACAATTATTCCTATTCAAATGAAGAAGTTCTTTGATAAAAAATCTGTCTTGTTTGTAATTGTCAAAATTCCACGTTAATTGAAATTTAAAAAGCACGAAAATGTCTAATGTGACATTTTCTCTACCTCAAACGAGAAATATTTGAACACACAGAAACTTTCTGTGTTTGACAGAGGTAGTGGTCGAGGTTTGAAGGTTATAATGTGCAAAGTTCTTAACTAGGTATAAATTGCAAGTATATACATTATGAATGTGTGCCTTTAGATCCAATAACTTATTTTCAATCCAATAAAAAAGTTTGTTACCATGTCTAACAAAAAGTATATTTTTTTCATCTCAAATTTTTCATTGATTGTTTATGTTTATAAACCATCAGTAAACAATTATTTTTTGATGAAATAATTTTTCAGTATGTACATTGAACAACAGTTTTTCAACAAAACATTTTCACTCAAACAATTCAAAACTTTTTTTTTTATCATCAATGGATTTTATATTTTGTTCTATTGTTGGGTACATTTTAAAGTCAAAAGTAAATAAGGGTTGATTGTTTTTTTTTTTTAATATCTTCAAACCTTTGATTCTTAATGTTATTGAAATTCATTCTAATCTATTGCTGTATCGACTTGTTTCAATTAATTCATTAATAAGCTGAAAAAAGATGTCTTGAAAAACAAATATATGGATAATTATTTTTTATTAATTTGACGTAGATTTTAATCTTCAGGTCCTTAATCAATTTATCGGTTTTTTAATGGCAGGGATCGATAGACATGGCTAGTAAAAACAAGTCGGGGTAGTGCAGGATGGTTCTGTCGAGCATGCATTGCTACTTAATCCAGTATATTAAATACCCCACATATTCAGGTAATTTTGTGCTCAAATCCTTGTGTCAATTCAGATTAGTATTTTGATGAAGATAAGGCAAACAGAGTAGCTTACTTACTTGGCAGTGAAAAACTTAGAAGATTGTTTTAAGAAAGACTTAGGTATTTCAATGGAACATTAATATTAATTACTCATAGACAGAAAATAACCCTGTAGAAAGTTGCCATTGGGAAAAATTGACGGGAGAAAATTGCCAGTGTTGAAAATTGGCATTGGGTAAATTTCCCGCCCTTTCCTAACAAAATCACAGTACCTCGGCCTACAACTTGTTTTGTGCAATGACAGGGCAACCAAATAGATTAAAAACTACATTTGTCACTTCACAAAGCATTTAGGCCACCTTTAATTACTTCAAAATTAACACTAAGCCCATGCGTTGTTTGGGACTAAGGAAGGACCACCAAGTAGGTTAAAAACCACCCCCACCACTTCACAAATCCTTTAAGCCCCTCCAAATACTTCAAAATAAACCTCAGGCCCATGAGTTGATAAAAAATACGGCAAAGCTACAAAAAAACCATGGATCTAAGGTTCATTTTGAAGTATTTTTCAACTGCTTGGTGTTTTTCACACTTAGCCTCAATCAGTTCATGGACCCTGGGTTCATTTGGAGGTATTGAGAGGGGCCCTAAATGCTTTTTAAAATGACAACAGTGATTGTCAAACTGATTTGTGGCCCTGCCATTTCACGAAACAAGTTTGGGCCGAGGTGTGGTGATTTTTATTAGTAAATGATGGTACATTTTTCAAATGGCAATTTTCTTCCGTGCAATTTTGCTAGAACCTAATTTTTATAGTACAACTTCAATTTTATTTCTACTTTTTGTTAAGTAACAATTGTGTTTTTCAGAAAATACATTCATATATTACTTTCTTTTCGTACTCTAAAACTTAATTTATGTCAAAAGAAAGGTACCGTTTTACTAGTCTAAAAATGATCTTATATTTTCGGTATTCTGGGCTTAAAAAAAAGACTATGTTTGTAGGCTAGTGGTTAATTTTAAGGACCACCAAGCCCTGATTAATGGTGGCTCTTTCATATTCCATCAATAAACAAAATCGTGAGGACTGCACTGCCTTTTCTAAGCCTACTCAATATAAATATGATGTCAATAGAGATTTTTTCAAATATGAAAATTGACTTATTATTTGGTGGAGTTATCGTCTCAAATGGAATTAAACCAAGTGGATAATTGTTTGTCTTTACGCAACACTAGTTTCATCAAACGCATTGTGTTTTTTTTTTAAATATCTAACCTGTATATTTAGATTGATTATACCTAATTTTCCATTCAAGTTCTGCGTTTCAGTTGTACTATTTAAACAAAGTTTTATGATACAAATATTTTAGTGAAAAAATTTCATTTAATAAAGTTCCTATATATATTATTATTTGATGACAAAATTCATATTTATTGTGAAATAAAAGTTGTTGTATTTTGTAGCTTTTTGGAAGAATGGCGCCCATTTTCAAGGGACTAGGCTATGCAATTCTCGCTGTTCGAGCCTATGTCAATGTATACTACCTCATCATTTGTGCATGGTCTTTTTACTATCTTTTTGTTGGATTTGCGAGTGAACTTCCGTGGGGGAAATGTGACGGGGAATGGAATACCTACGACTGTTACTCAAGGTATTACGTGTTCCATTACGCTAGAATTTAAAAAGAGCTGTTCAAGGCCATTTGAGAGCTACCTAGATGCTACCTAGTCTAGAGACTTTTCATCTCTAGTCCGAATCAAAACAATAAATTAAGAGATGAAATAGACGCCACATTATAATATTCATTTAAATACAGTTGATTACGAGATAATTATTTTGTCCTCTGGGGGGGCTTATAGCAGGGGCGTCCGCACGGGGTGGTCTTGAGCGGCTGTAGCACCCCAAATTAAAAAAAAATGATTTTTTGTAAATAACATTTGATTTTTACTTTTCTTTTTCAAAAAATTTAACATTTGAATTTAGTTTTTCAAATATTTAATGTTTGAAATTTTTTTGTGAGCGTCTCTGGATTTTTTAAATTTAAAAAATAAAAATCATTTTTTTGTGTATAACAATTGATTTTTGAAAATTTTTTCCCCAAAAATTTTATCATTTGATTTATTTAAAAAAAAAAATTATTTTTGAAACTTTTTGTGTATAGCTATTGTTTTTTAATTTTTCTTTCAAAATATTTTAATTTTTGGATATTTTTTTCAAAAACCAAGACACCCCCACTAAAATATTTTCGCGCAGGACGTCCCTGTATAGTACATTTTAATAATATTTAAAATTACCTATCAACCTACATGAATTAACAAGGTCAATTCTGCAAAGAGAAGAATAAGTTACATACGTAATGAGGGAAAATTATATAGTGACGTAATCTCTGGTATGATAAAAAGCTATATTTTGCCTGGGTAAAATTATTTCACATAGAGTATGAATATCTTCATGTTGAAAGGTGCGTTTCACCACTTATTTATAGCTTTACTCCTAATAAATCCCGATACTTGAGAATTATTAGTTGCAAGTAATAGATTCCAGTTCTGCACTCTTCACGGGACATTTTCTACGTGACCGAGTTCAGGGGCGTCCGCAGGATTATATATCTATTCTTAAAAAATTTCAAATATATATATATTTTTAAAGTTTTTGTAATATTAAATTTTTGGAGGAAAAATTCAAGGCTATTAAGACAAAATTAATTTTTTTCGGGAAAAAAATTGAATTTTTAATTATTTTTTTGAGACATTTAATTAAATTTCAAATATTAAACTTTTTGCAAAAAAAAAAAAAAAAAAATTCTAGTAAAATCTCAAAAATTCCTTACTATGGGGGTGGGAGGCTACAGCACCTACAGGCTACCCCCTGTGGACGCCCCTGGAGTTCAGTTTGAAGTTGTAACATTAGATTTAAGTGGCGTTCCAGTTATACACATTAAAATTGGCCCCTGGCTCTTTCCAGAGAGCGAATAATTTGTTTGTCTGTGTCAAGTCCCTTTTCTTTGAAACTCAGGACATCTATTCGAGTCAAAGCTTGTAAATTTGAGTCTGAAGTCACAGTTAAATTAGATTTAAGTGCGGTTCTAGTCAAACACGTAAAAATGGTTCCCGGACTTGTTCCAGCTCACAAATCATTTTACGTGTCTGACTCAATTTCCTAATTCTTTGAAACTCAAGACTTCCAAGTTCGAGTCTGAAGTCGTAGTTAAATGAGACTTAAATAGGGGGAATCGAGTCCAAGATCTGCATTGTTAGTTCGTTCTTTAATTTCATATTCTTTCCATTTTAGCTCTTTAGCCAAAGACTGTCCTGAAGCCTATTACAACGGGACTTGTTATTCCTATAAGGAGTACTGTAGTCAACATGGACTCGCTCAATCTGGTGAATTAGAGATATGCTCTGATATCGAGGGACGCTATACCATTCAACAACTTTATAGAAAATTCTCAATTTCCCCAGCGGAGGATTATTTTAATGGAAATGTTTTAGGTATGTATATATTCTTAAAACTTTTTATAAACGTACCCATCTACAAATAAAATATTTGTATGTAAGTTGTATACTCACCTGGGAAACATGAATTCCTTTTTTCATATCCTATTTGAGGATTTAGAAAGATGGAAAGGAATTAGTTGGTTCAAGAGGTTTTTTTATAGTTTATTATACATACATACATGTACTCTGTTTAGTGGAGTGGGTCGAAAATACAAACATTAACAACAATTGTTGGGGGTTTCCAGCTAAATCTGTCATTTGCCAGAAATTGTTCGAGGACACTGCTTCAATTAGCCGTCAGTTGTGTGCATCCTAGCTAACTCTTGTTTTCTTTAATCCTTGTGAAGAAAAAGAAGGAAAGGTTCAAAAATATGGAAATTACATCGAAACTTTATTAAATTACACAAAACTATCTCCATCTCCACTAATACTTAGATCACCATCTACGTAGTAAAAACGAAAGGCAAGTTTTCGGATGGCCCTTCCGACAACCACCATTTTTTCAATAATTTCTACTTTTATGTCACGGGAAAGTGTTCCGGTAGACTGTCCAATCATGCTGAATTAGCGTTCTCTCTTACACAGAGTGTAAGGAAATACAGATAATTCTGGAAAAAGAAAGTAAATTCTTTGGAAATCTCAGTTTATTCCTTCCCCTCTCTGTCTGTCTGTCTTTTATCTCCTTCTTTTTTCCTTTTCTTTTCTTTCTTCCTAGAGTACCGGGAAAAAGAAAAACCGCCAAGGTGGATTAGAGTACTTTGCCGCTCTTGGAAGACCGCGGCTTCGTGCAAAAGAACACTAATTCGTTTACCTATAAACAATACATATTTACTGTACAATCATTTTAAATTGTTTCTAAATATGTAGTCGTATACATCAAACATAAATATCTTTATTTTGGTCAAATAGTACTTCAGCGTAATGTCTATTCGAAAAATACTTCTTTGGCAAAATGTACATTCAGCAAATCGTCCTTCGACAAAATGTCTGTTGGCAAAAATGTTTTCGGCTTATAGGCTTAGAGGGATGGTCAGTAATTTGATTTCTAAAAAAACTTGACTGGTCTTGTTAACCTATTATTTTCAAATTTGTTCTTATTGAAAAAGTTGCTTGGTTCTATGGAGCCAGCTTTTGTATTTTTGATATATGTACATTGTGTTATTTTCATCTGTTGCTGAAGAATAATATTGTTTAATAAATAGTCACTTCTCATAAAAATAAGAAACTGTGTTTGGGATAGAGTGAATATGGGTTAGTCAACATCACAAAATAAATCCATTTTATGAAAAAATAAACATTATAAGAATGTTTATGTATTGGGGAACCTCTGACCCCCCTCACAAACTATCACTTTACTATAACACACAGTCTTTCTCAATACCCCATTTTCAAAAATCGAAAAAGTTGTTTAAAAACTCTCGGAACAACCTACCCTAGAGTTTAGTGTACAAAGAAATTGCTCTGATTTATAGTTTAAAGAGTCATGAATAAATAAAGTTAAGAGGCGTATGGATGAAGATATCTTTTTCTCACTGTTTGTTTATTTGTTTTTGCAAGTTATTTGTCTTAATTAAGGAAATGTATGTTGCTAGCAAGTTTCTCATATACATCAGTTTCCTTTGATTGCATATATAAAATATTCGTTCCAAACTAATGAAATCTTAAACAACTTTAAATAATAAAATCATTAAATAATTTGTTAAATATATTGAAAGCAAATACAAACATAATACAAATTTGAAATCGAATCGATCACTTCCATAAACCAGATATCAAGTGACTAAAAATCAAAATAACAACCCTGGTGGACAACTGATTTAAGTAATTCAATATTCCAGTTGAGAAAACATCCAATCCCTACCGAAGGGATCCCCTTATTTACTCCAAAGATCACATAAGCCCCCCTGGAGAATGTACAGTACATCCTTTATAATCCATGTAGTTTAACTGTGCAGTAGTTAGCAAAGAGTAAAATATGAAACCTCAAAAAAGGATAATAACCCTCTAATACAACCATGCATATACATTATTTATATCGTCATATAATTATTAAATGTCTCCATGGTAATAAATTACTCTTAAAGGAATTTTTTTATTCCTCAAACCCCATATACATACAATATTGTGCATGCACCCAACATCCAAAATTAATATACTCTAACTATAAGTAACTGCAGAATCTTAATGATAATTATAATTAATGGATTTTATTACTTGTTACAAAATTACTTTCATCATGTATTACTAATAATAAGGATACTTTAGATGGTCACATGGTCAGATCTTCCTTCCATCTCCCAATCTTTTCTTCAAAAAATGTCACAAAATCAGTAGGGGGTAGTTTGTAATTCATAAAAGTGATAAAAAGTCCTTATACTCCAGGTTCAAGTCGAGTCTTAAGTTCTTGAATATTAATATTGTGGTCAGTTTGAGTCATCCATCAGACCTCTTTTGAGTACATTTCAAGTACATAATTTTGGTTTAACCATAGCTTTCCTTGAGTACTGTGATGATAATTCGGTATATTTTTTAGCTTACTCGTTTTTTTTCTTTTTTGAAAATTAGTCTGAAGAATGAATTTTCTTTTCCTCAGCTGTTCTCATTATATTTTAATTCCTAAGGAGTGAACTTTATTTTCTACTTCATTCAATTATACATGCACCCAAAATGTGTAGGTGAGGGGTCTGGGATTTGGGCTGTGGGGATACCAAAAATGTCAAAAAAGATTTCATAAGAACTCAAAAGACTTATTCAAAAGATTTTTACAAAGGATGGGATAGGTTTCTTTCTTTGCTGTGTCAAAAGTAGCCTCTCCGCCCTCACAAGGCCTTTTCCAATCATTTTTTAATAGCTCTTTTGGGTAGTCTGGTGTGAAACCCCAGATCTCTTGTACGGCCCCTCATGGACTTGAGGGGATTGGCCTTAGTAGATTTCTTTAACTTCTTCGGATGCAATTTGGCATTTTTGAAAGAACCCTTCTTCCTCAACAACGTTTTGGAATTGCTAACGGCGTAAAAGGGGGTCCTGGAGACGCCCAACCCCTTAGAGTGTGGACATGGAAATCCGTCCATCACGTTCAAGTTTCATTTACTGGACTTGTACGTAAGCTAGAGAGCTCAGGCTTGTTTCTTTTGTAACTAATTGTTTATCTTAAATATATCTAAATATGAATTAATTTCATTCAATCAAGTATTCAATTAGTAAGTGCTCAGATTTCAGTGACCCCCAGTAGGGTAAAGAGATGTAGTAAATCCCTTTAGATCTAGCAGCTTAAGATAATTCTACTATATGCATTTATTAATGTCAGGCTTGTGAATGTAACGCAAAATTGAATGGTATTCCATAGAACGTGCGTTCAATGAACGGAGCACAATTTTTTTTGAAACGCTTAAAATCAAATTTTTGCGTTTGTTGAGGAGGGACTTTTTGAAGGCTCTTATCGAAAAGGAAAGTTTGTAGACTCTATCTTAACTTGAACATATGAACTTGACCATTTCAATAATTCTGAATCATGGGGACGAGACTCATCATTTGGCCGTGAATGTAAACAAATGTGCGACTAAAAATAATAAATTCTGTTCTCGTGTGTTGTGAGGACCGCAGTATAATCCTGCTGGAACATATTCTTTCCCCCTAGGTTGTTGAACTTAATACAAGGCAATTCAACCTCTTTGAGCCCGTCCTTGTACTCCTTGGCTTCGATTTTTAGGCCTGAGAACCAATACGGGGGCATCCTCTTCCTGTCCGATTCCACAATTTCCACTATCATCAAAGAGGCTGGGAACTAAGTCTGGTTGACCGTCGGAACGTCATCGATCGTAAAGGCGAGGTAGCGGCCGTTCATGGAGTTACTCGACTAGTCCATGGTTCAGTTTTTCTTGTCTATATAGTTACTATACTTACTTTGCCTTTTGCCCTCCATATCGACAATGAATGAACCGATTTTAGTCAGTTAAAAAATCTTGAAACCTAGTTCTCAAATGAGGACTCCCTGACACTATCAAAGTGAAAGTCCCAATTTGTTGTCATACAGTATATATGATACTAACCTTATGATTGGAACGTGGAACAGAAATGAGGCTGAACGATGAACAATGAACGAAGAAAAAAGAATAAACTGATTGTATAACGAAACGCCAAAATATCGGAACGCATACCAGGCTGATTAATGGAAAGATATGTTCTCTGTAATGTCTAGTGATGGAGTGAGATTAGTGGAGGAGAAGTTTGTCCGTGATCCCCCCCCCCTTAGTATATCATAACTTAAGAATTAGCATGTAGATTGGAGACACAATAATAAGCACTCACAAGGCTGGAACGGAGAGTTAATATAAGAGCTTTTAAAATCTTAAGAAATGTAAATTTATCTTTCTGTCTGTATACAGTTTGTATAAACTATAATATAAACATTAAAAAATATTGTATTCTATATTGAAGATCTGTCATACTATACTAACTTTCAAGGAGGAAAAAAAAATTTAAAGTAAAAGTTTTTGAATATATTGGAGCAACAATAATTCTATTTTTTCTTAAAAAAAAAAAACAAACTTTAATAAAAGTTTGTATTTGAAAAATACAGCATTTTAAACTTTCAAATTTGACATATCCTATAAAAAAACTTTTCATTTCAGGCCTAACAAAGAACAAGGAGGGCGACAGATATGACTTTGACGATTATGGAACTATTCAGTGGAAAATTGTTGGCTGTTTAGCCCTTTCTTGGCTCTGTATCATGGCTATACTAATAAAAGGCCTCAAGGCGTACGGAAAAATGGCTTATGTTATCACACTTTCACCCTATGTTGTACTAACAGGCCTTATTTCCTACTCTGCCACACTTGATGGAGCCTTGGATGGGATAATTTTTTTTTTCACTAATTCTGAGTGGGAAAAACTTTGGGAGATTGATATTTGGGCCGCGGCTGCAGCTCAAATCTTTTTCTCATTGAGTCTTGGTCTTGGAAGTCAACTCGTTCTTGCTTCCTACAATAATTTTCATAATAATACTAGACGTGATGCCTTCATTATATCCATCTGTAATTCCCTAACATCTCTCTATGCCGGAATTGTTGTGTTCTCCATTTTGGGATTCATTGCTAAGCAGACGGAAGCAGACAAAATATCAGATGTAAGTTGAGATTTAGTAATAATAATCATTAATATATATATAACATAAGTATACAGTATGGTGTGTTGTTTTTTTTTAGAATTTTCTTTTTAAAAATAACTTCACGTATTTTTTTGATAAAATAAAAAACAGGCACTTTCTCATTTTTCAAAGTTCCTTTCTTTTAGAAAGGAAATGCATTCTGACCTTTTTTTAGAATAGAAATCTGTTTCTTATTTTTTTTCTTTAATAAACAAAACCATTATCCTCAAACCAAATGAGTAAAAAAGAAAATCTATCTTATACGGTGCTTCCAATACAGACTGGGGATTAGAACAAATACCCATTATACTACATTTAAAACTTTTATCCTGTGGTATCTGTCTATATTATCGGTTTTTGTAAAAAAAGTCCAAATTTTAAACCTCCCTCTACGAAACATCATATTCACTAATATCATGGGTATAGTTAAATACCAACTTTATTTTCCCAATTGAATTAATTTAATAAAAGTACCTTTCATGCACGATGATAGTTTGGGATTACTTTTAAATTATGCCTAATTGAAGTATGTATCATTTTGTTTATATAAACAGTAAACCTTTGAATGTAGAGATTGATTGATGATTACTTCATTGAATAAAAAGTGTTTTATGGAACGACTGATTCAGAAGTGTCTTTAAGATTGATATACATTTGGGAGCACTAATATTGTTTATCGAGTTTTCTTCTTATTTTTTAGACATACTAAATAATTTTTGCAACTAAAGAAAGGTTCGCTAATTAATCAAATGCCTAACTCTACTTAAGATAATATGATACTAGCGGTATTACCTGGCTATACATGGAGTAATTAAGGGTAGTAAAACAGAAAAACTTTACTTTAACAATATAAAATATAAGAAATAATCAGTGTTACTCACACTTACTAGTAGTTACTCAATATTTAGATGTTTTCTCCTCAAGAACGAAATAATGATTACAGCTTGGGGTAACGTCATAAAAATATGACGGTATGACTGATGAGCCAGCGAATACTTTAGTCTCTAGAGTGCTACCTGCCTGATCCTTAGCTCCACACCCTCGATGGTACATACAAAACGCCTTCGAAGTTTTATTCATATGCCTGCATTGTTATTTCTTAGATGATCAAAAATATGTTTATGCTATACATCAAGGATCACTATTTACAGTGCACTTTGTATACATGCTCAGGGGGTGAGGAAAACTCGCTTTTAGAAAATTTGCATTGTGAAATTTTACCCATATAATATTAAAAACGTGTAAGCGAGGGGTTACAAGCGCGCCGTTACAAAAGGGATAGGAGAACTGAGAAATTACTACCATGACATAACTTAAATATATAAAGCCATTTGTGATATTTTTATGGAATAAAACCCCCATTTATTAGATTCAAATATTTGAAGGTATACCTATACCTGAAACAGAGGCCTATTTCATTAAAACTGTGATTTATGAATTAGACAATCCTGATTTTTTATATAGGTATTTGTTTGACTATTTAAATCTAATAAATATCCCCCCCCCCTATTGACAAATGGCTTTATCAACTTACGTAATGTCATTGTACAGTAATTTCTCAGTTCTTCCACCCCATTTGTTGTAGTGGGCGTGTTTGAGCGTTTGCTTACAGGTTTTTAACATTATATGGTTTGCCATGGGATTACTTCTCTAGTGGAAAACTTGTCTTTGAGTAACTTCCTTTTTTGGAAAGTTTGCCGTTGGTAAAACTCGCCTGGAAGAAAATTCGCCTTTTTTATTATTTAAAAAAAACAAACATATTATTGAGGATTTTTATATCATTTTACTGCAATTTGATTTGATTATCAATATTCTGATAGGATTATGCTAATCTGAAGAAATTATTTAGTGTTTATTAGGGAAATATTAGTATATACAATTTTGCGAAATATTTTCCAAGAACCATTAAAGATGACCATGCATTAATCTAAGACACTGTGCTGAAATATCTAATAGAATAATAGAATTTACCTTTACGTAATCTCTTATTTAAATATAAATTTTTAAATGTTACTTACAAAATTATATTCTGATTTTATTCAGAGTTTCTAATATTCTTCTTACCAGTGTCCCACACACAATATTTTTTATTCAAAGGCTCTCACATGCATTCATAAGTTATTTTTAAAGTTTAGTTATGTTATTTAAATATATATCTGAATATGATTTTGCTGATCTGAGGGAATCTTTTAGTGTGTATTATGGTAATATTTGAATATAAATTGGTTTGAACTCATTACATAAGTGAGATTTAGCTAGAATTAATTAATTCTTTTGTATATAATTGGGATCTGTGGGAATTATTTCTTATTAGTATCGTACGCATAATATCAAGAGAAGGCTCTCAGTAATAATTAAAAATTCAAATTTAAATTTAAATTATGCTGAAATGTTCAATATGTTTTAAGTCCTTATTATTTATATGGAATAAAAAAGGTTCATTTCCCTCCCTGTGAGAGTAAACCACTGTAAACTGTCGATTAGAAGAATTTTCCCAAGGAAAGTATTTCGAGAGCAAATTTTCCAAAAGTGAGCTTTCCTAAATCCCACGCTCAATTCTACATACAAAACGTTTCATTAGCATGATTAAATTGTTATTTATTAGATAAAAAAAATATTAATATGATATACATCAGGGATTACTATATACAGTGCACCCACCCTGTATTGACGCTCGATGCTACTTACAAAATGTCTTCAAGATGTCCTTAGTATGACAACATCGTTATTTCTTAGATCCAAAATGACTGTTTTTCTCTCAAATAACAGTTATTCATACAAACTGTGCTTGATTTTCAGATATTTTTATATTTATTACATTTCAATCACTTCTATTTTCTTTTTTTAGGTTGTAAATGGAGGAATTAGTTTGGCATTTGTAACATATCCCACGGCGGTTCTGGAAATGGATTTACCTCCTCTCTGGTCCTTTCTTTTCTTCTTCATGTTGATTAATTTAGCCATGAGCTCTATAAGTGGAGGAGTTCAAGCCATTCTCGCTTGTATCATTGACGAAAAACCCTCATTAGAGAACCATCGAGCTAAACTCGTCGTTGTTATATGTATTTTATTCTTTGCTCTGGGTATTCCAATGACAACAAATGGAGGCATCCTGGTCTTTACCGTCTTTGACTCGAAATGTACCTCAAGTCTGCTGTTCCTGGCTTTCCTGGAAGTCATTCTTGTCTCTTGGGTCTATGGCACTGATCGATTCTTTGATAATCTGGACGAAATGAAAATCCATATTCCCAAGCTGAGCAAATACATATGGAAGGCTCTGTGGACAGTTATTACGCCGGGGATTTTAATTGTCATTGTTATTTTACGATGGAGTAACATTAAAAAAGTGTCTTTTGAGGACTATGAATTCCCAAGCTATATCCAAGCCTTTGGATGGATTCTGGAGCTCTCTCCCCTCATGGTTCTCTTTATCTTCCCTATTCCTATCTTGATTCAATACTGGATCAAGGGGAATCGGGGTTGGGAGCTTTTCTCTAAGGTCTGCTCCCCGTCTTCAGGATGGTATACTGTAGATAGACCTCACTAGACAGACACAAGGTTATAACTCAAGAAATAGAGGGAGCTCAATCTTCACAATGACACGTTATAAATATATATAGATAATATGAGACTGTGATTGATTGATGAATTTTTATAACATATATTTTGTCATTAAGAAAGATGTGATACAGGAAATTAAGTTATTCTTTATAATATATTAAATACTATGTCCTAAATATTCGTACATATAACAGTTATAAACTATTGAAATAATCATGAGTTTGATTCTACCTATTTCTGTCATCCAAGGAATGTAATACTAATCTGATTGTTTTGTGGACGTGAGTCATAGAGTTAAGTATCAACTCCAGTTGATTAATTAGGAAATGAAGAAAATAGAAAAAAATAAGGAGCTATGTAATTAGCCCATTGCCAATTTATTCATACTAACGAAACATTAAGGAAATAGGAGATAAAAAGGCTGTAATGATAATTCCCAATGCAACAAAATTCAAGTCTTGGAAAACCACATTTATTATTGTTATTGAAGCCGTAGAGCAGGAAAGTAACCATTAAAACCTTTTATTAGAATAATATTTGTAGAGTGTAACTTTGATTCAATGCTATATTTTGACGAAAAATAACTATAAAGACAAAAATTAAAGGCAATGAATAACAATTGTTAAAAATATTATATCATTTGAAAAATTAATTATCCATTCACTTATCTTGAATACGATTCCTACAAAAATGTGTCTAATTATACCAAAGTTAGGTAAAAGGAATTGATTTTTTTGCATATTTATTTTTTCAATTGCTTGATATTATAGCTAAATCTAATTAATACACCTTATATTACAACATTAAAATATTTCCTGTAAAAAAAGTTCAATTTTTAATGATTTTTTTTCGTTTAATTATAAAAAAAATATCATGGAATTTTTAACAGATAAGGTTTCATGACAGTATAAATAATTTGATTAAATGAGTCACATTAATCAATAAATACTACTTCGATATATGGATATTAGGCATACATAAATTGTAAAATTATTGTTGTTGGTACTCAAATATGTATTACTTATTACAATTAATAATCGATTTAATTATGTATAATTTCTCAACACTTCACGCAATCTTACATTACTTATTGATTAATTAAAAGTTAAACTGAAATAGGTAAAAATATATCCAAGTTTTTTTTACAGCAAATCTTTTTACGTTGTAATAAAATATTTGTTTTTTAGTTTACGCTCAAATATAAAAAAATATTTGTGTTTATGAGATCCTTTATTTTAGAAAATATATTCAAGATAACTTAATAAATATACTATCTTTTGAATGCTGGAGTTATTAATCCTTATATACTTTAATTTCCAATTATATAGTTATTTCACTTCGAAATATGCCTTTGAATCGATAATATACTCTAAAAATATAATAAAAAAGCATTTAAAGGCCAAACTTAGTACAATAAAAAAATTTAATGTTCATTTTTGCGTTGTATAGCTTAAATAATAAATACATCATGTGCATATATATGTAAGAACTCTCCAATATATAGAGTTGATTTTAAGATAAGAAAAAAACCCCTTAATACTTTGTTCTGTTCTATCAGTTTTATTGATTATTTATTGTCAATAGAAAGAAGCTGATATAATGAAACATATAACCCAGATAGCAATTGTGTGCACAATTAGTCACATCAACAAAACCCGCAACCCTACTCATAAACCCTTCATTCAAAAAATGGTATAACAAATACTTTTGTAGGGAGGGAAAAGAATAAAACTGTTTCTCTTCAAAAAAAAAAAAAAATCCAAATAATTATTGAATAAAATAAGCAATTTGATAAAAAGCTAAAATAAAAATATATTTTGCAAAAAGTAGCATATAAAGCTTCTGAAGGACCTTCTTTTCTTTTAAATAGTCTTTCTTAATAAGGGGAAGAATTTATTCATGAGGTGAAAAACTGTTAAATTTTCTATTTGCAATAAAAAGGGTAAAAGAGGTGATCATGTTATTAGAAAAGGAATTGCTCAAAGAGAACTCAATTTAAAATAAAGTGATTTCATGCATAAATTATACCATTAGTACTTGTTCTAATTATGATGAAATATATAAGTATTCTACGTTAAATTTGGGAATATTGTTACTGGAAGGATAATTCCAAAATATTTTTCTACAAAAAACAACACAAAATATACATTTTTTAACTTTTTTATTGAAAATCAAAACTATGACGAGCATATAGGTATGGAGTAGCCATTCATTCGATATAATCACCGTTGGCATCAATAACGGCCTCAATACGGCCTCTGAACAGGCCGCAGGCTCTTCTGACCATCTCATTGTCCATGTTGCCGAATACCTCCTTGATGGAGTCCATCAGGCTGGTCTTGGTGCTATGGGGATGTCTGTTGGTATGTCTCTCGACATAGCCCCAGACAAAATAGTCCAAAGGATTAAGGTTGGGAGAGTGAGGAGGCCACAAATCCTTGGTTACGACGTCATAACAGTTCTCGGTTAACCACTGCATGGAGATTTTGGACACATGGCAGGGTGCTGAGTCCTGTTGCCACACCCAGGGCCTGTCTCCGGCCACCCCTTGGATCCAGGGCAGAACCACCTTCTCCATAACATCCAGGTAGACCTCTGTATTGACCTTTAGACCCGTTTCAAACATGCGGGGAAGGATAACATGAACTTCCCTGCTGACCACCCCGAACACCATGACCATTGCAGGGAACTTGGTCTTCATTACCTTCCTCACATGGCTGGTGCAGGTGGCTATCCACCTGTTGTTCTGCTTGTTGACCTTCTGATCTTGACAGAAATTATTTTCATCAGAGAAAAACCACAGCATCCCGGGCTGCTTTGGGTGCTTGAGCTTGTTGAGCAATTTTGTTGACTTCATCAGCCTGTTGTCCTTTGCCTTCTGGGTCAAGATCTGGCCCACCTGTATCTTGTAGCTCCTACAACTTAAATCCTCAGATACACAGTCCCTTATTGTTTTCTCATGGCAGCCCAGATCCCTCGCCATGGCCTTCATGGACCTGGTAGGGTCATCCTCAACCATCTTCTTCACCTTGTCAACAAAGTCGGTGTCCTGACCTTCCTGTCGGCGCCCTCCTCCTTGGGTGCCCTCTTTATGGTGGCATCGACATCCCAGGTGTCCTCTAGCTTCTTACGGATACGCTGAACAGTCCGTAAATTCACTCCTAAGGTTGAAGCAATCGTTGAATCGGATATTTCACCTCCATTATTAACCAATGCCATGCCTACGGCGGACCTCGAAAGCTCCTCGTTCCACTTGTAGCTCTTTATCCCCTCATATGATGACGGCATGATGCTAACTGAACTACGTATCGTCAGCTGACAAGAATAGCTTTCCTATTTGGTAACCGGTTTTTTATTTGATAATGTCGTCTTCAAGTTATTAAGGTTTAAAGTAGGCAACAATTTGATCCCCGCTCCCTGTACTTTTGGTATGTAAAAAATATCAGATGCTATTTTAAATATAGAAGGTTCTTCATTATGGCAGTAATTTATTATTTCCTCCCGTAATCATATATCAGGCAGCTGATATTCACAAGGGATCTTAATTCCGGAGTACCATATGTCTCACTTTCACCTTCTCCTTGCACTCATACCCAAATCCCATCTCTAGACATATGTAAGCTCTGATGTCAAAGTTCAGGGGATACTAAATATATGCAGCAAAATATGTCGGTAGGGATTATTGGAAAATTAGTAAAGAGATTGCTAATAGACTCTTTAAAATATGAATGATCCAATGTTGGGAAACAATAGGGCTCTGCTTCCCTCTCGATTAATTTCTTTTTTTATGTGTTTTTGAGTGTATATTTCTCTAATTTTATAACATTCTACACGTCACTGACGAGGATGTGGGAGGATGATGAATTTGAAAAAACTTGAACGAGAAAATTTCTTGTAAAAGAGTAGGATATTGAGCATACTATTTTTGTAAAAAAATGCCAAGTTTCTTTAATTATTAATAATGCAATTATACAATATTAATGTATTTCTCATACAAAAACCAACTTTTAAAATATTTCTTAAAAATTACTTTGGATAGAAATTGGAAATACTTATATATATATATAAATATTACATATAATTTCCATTTCATCATCTTTAAATGTAAAAATATACATGTTTATAAAACATAAGGCATTTGCATATGTTTAATTTAATTTAAGGAACAACAACATCTCTATTTCTCGTCAAAAATCCCTTCTCTACTCATAGGTGCCACAACAGTCGCTGGAATAGGATCCATGATACAGGAACCATAGAGGCCGTGTCATCATTGCCACCTCCCCCCTCCTATTTTTGCCAAATTTAAACAGTTATCACAAAAAATAAAAATCCTCCTATCTACAAATTTTTAAATGTCATAATTTTCGAGAAAAAACAAACAAACTTTTTTTAACAAAATTTGTTATTTATTCTAATTTTGTCTTTTCTAAAACATGTATAATTTAAAAACATAGTTTTTTTGTCTTTTCTAAAATAAATTAGATCTCAAATTAGACATTTATCAAAAAAGAAAACCCAACAGCCTAGCCCCCTTCCCCTTAAAAAATTATACAGCGTCCTTGATGACGTTAACAATAAAAAAAATTCACTCCTTCCTCCATTGGAATGTTTTTTAAAAATGTCCAAAAAACGTGTTTAATGGGGGTGTGAGATGTAAACAACGTGATTCAAAATAATCCAAGAGATGTTGCGTTATACTAAAGCCATATAAATACTGAATAAATATAATATATTCATCAAGAAAGTGTACATACTATTTAATTAATCATTGCCATCCAGTAGAATTGTAATAAATTGTATTATTTATTTAATTTGTTAATAGCAATTACTTTTTGAAAGTTGTTACTAGGTACAAAAAACCATGTCCTCTATTGTTTCAGTACCTTAGAAAAAAATATTTATTTGCTAGTTCCAGAAGAATGAACATTCATATTGATATTCTTCTTAATAATATGCTTTTTAAGGGGTAAGAATTCAAATACTGATGTTCAGTATCTTGAAGCTTCGAAAAGTGGAACCTCTAAAATAAGTTTTTAGTTAGAAACCATAGTTTGAATAGTTTTATGATGCATAAAACCAGTAGTTAATTAATATCTTTAACGATAAAATACAATGAATCATTATTTATTTCGAGGCAAATGACAATTTAATTTAAAAATTATTCGTTTTTGAAAATAATATAACCTTTTTAAATAAAATTTGCTATCTGTCTTGTCAATAATTACGTATGAAGTGTTATCTATCACACTTATTTTTATTCAATTTTATTAATTTGTCGTAGGGAATCTTTTGAATAATTAATGTTCCTTTTACCTTATTAATTTGTCGTAGGGAATCTTTTGAATAATTAATGTTCCTTTTACCTATAATTCTTACTTGTATTAATCTTTTATTATTTTATGAGTATGTACCGATTTTATTTTGAGTTCCCCCTTCTTTTTTCCTAGCCTTTTCTTCTCTTCCTATATGACCCTTTAATAATTAAATAAATTGATCTTATAAGAAAAAGTTATTATAGGAAAATGAGAAGTAGCATTAAAATATTACAAAGATATAAGAAGGATTTTCTAAAGGCTTTGTTAAACTCTAGTTCAGACTTTCAGGTATCAAATGAGATATTTTTACACTTTCTGGATATATTTTTTTGAAGCTATGATCCTCTGAAAAAAAAATCCCATTTTTAACTAATAAACAAAGGGGGGTCAAGATAATAAATACATTTGAAAAATTGTTTTCGAATTTTTTAGCATTATGCTTTGAAATATATTAATGTCATTTATCCAAATCTTCAACAACAAGCTGTTAAAAAAGCTTTGAATATTAAAAATAGACAAATAAAACCAAAAAACTTTATAGCCTTTTTCTGAAGGCCCTGAGGATGATAGAGAAAAACTAAGGCCAAATTTGGGATCAAGAGACCTAACTCTGCTATTTCAATTTTGTAATATTTTTTGCTGTTGATCATTGTAAGTAATTGCTGCCTATGTAAATGCTATTCACCGTAGTTTTTCTTTCTTTCAATACAGTACTTTTTGTAATCGGTGGCTGACAAATAATGTTAAATTTATTATTATTCATTACTTTTCTAATTTATGAAGAAAAAAAATAGCCCCCCCCAAATCAATGAATTTTTTGCTATTTATTAAAGAAATGTAATATTTGAAAAAAAATTCAAAAAATTTAATATTCGGAATTTAATTTTTAAATTTTTTTTTTAAATTTAATTTTCTGTAAATTACTATCTATTTTGAAATTTATCAAAAAAAAAAATTAATATTGGAACTTTTTTTCAAAAAATTTTATGTCACAAATTAAATTTTTGAATTTTTTTGTGAACAATTGTATATTTTTGAATTTTTTTTTAAAATAGCTATGAATTTTTGAAAGTTTTCTCCAAAAATTTTTTTTTGTGAATAGTTGAAAAAATTTATATATCAAAGGGTATGTTTGAAAATCTTTTTCAAAAAAATTTAATATTTGAAAATTAATTTTTCAAAAAAAAATTAATATTTGGATAAGAAAAAAAACAAAACATGCAGAATTCTCCGATAGATTTTTTTAAATTGTTCAATCACTAAGTTTTCTCATATAATAGTCGGTAAAAATAAGATGTAAGTCTAAAATTTAGAAAAAAATATTTCATATTTCTATCTTAACAAATTTTTATCGAACAATATATTTAAAAAAATATTATTACATTTCTGACCCTCTGAGAGGTTTGATTTTCATTTTTTTTAGAATTTCGACTACAGTTAGTACGGAAAATTGTCATATGGTATGAAAATGACCTATGGAAAATTGTATTATCCTACAAGGTCATTTTTAGGCCGCATATCTCGATCAAAATATGAGAAAAAAAAAAAAAAAAGGTCAAAACTCTTTACTTAGGAAATACAGACCCTTAAAGGAAGTTTTTAGTTATCTTACATTCATTAATTTAAATAGACATTTTTTGTAACCTATAACAAGTATTTGTAATTTTTTTTCAAAAAATTACCCTCTGGAACAAAAAAAGAGAATATTGCATATTCTTTTTTTTTTTTACAGGAAACATAAAAACTTTCTTACGTATTTTCTCTTTTTTCTCCATATAGTAGATTAAAAAACAAAAAAACTTCATTGATAATTTTTACATGTTAGAATAATGAAAATAATTATTAATTTATGCAAAATAATGATGAATGCTGTATTTTAATAATTATTCACGAAATAAAGAACTTTTGTCTTCTTTAAATGAAATTTTGCATTGAAAATTTTTCAAACAATATAACAACTTTTCCGCAGATACTCGTAATCAAAATTTGAATAAAAGTTTAAATTCAAACCCGTCTACTGTCCATCTCTGTTTTATATCCTTTCTATAATTGAACAATTTATATTAACGTATTAGAAAATATCAGAAACATTACAAAATATATACTCGAGTAAGTGGTAAACTTATGTATATAATGACTTAAAACCCGTTCCATCAATGAGTAAAGATTTATGGGATATCATTGCAGAAATAAAGAGCTTACCCATCATTATATTTTATTTTTTATCGTGTAATAAATTGAATATAGACTTACACAGGTTCAGTAATCAATGATTAATTAGTTAAGTACCACATTTATTGCGGGAACACGCTGTCTTAAAGATAGCCAATGAAAAATTAAAAGTATTTTATTTATATTTAGTTAATTTGTGTTAAAGTTCTAAGCTAAAACGATCTACTATAAATATATAACAGGCAAATTTCTATTGTAAAACCTCATTGTATACAGTTTGTTGTGTTATCTCCATTTGATGTAAATATAATAATACCCTTTTTTGACACTTTTGAAAATGCAGTATATAATTGACCGCTTGAAAATACTAATTTTGATAAATATAAAGCATTTTTTCCAAATGTTTGACCTTGAGATTTATATATTGTCATTGCTAACTTAGTTGAGCGCTGTTTTCTTATAAAGTGAAAATGGAAACTCATCCTTTAGAGGGGCATGTTAACATCCCACAACTTTTTAAATAACGAATAATGCTGAGCATAGACATCAACTGTTTTTCTTTTCTAATCGCTACTTTTTTTAATAAAAAGGTTTTTTTATTATAATTTGCCCCATCAAATAAATATTAACTATTACAAATTAACAAGAAGGTACCGGCTTTCCAAGTAAATACTATCGATAAATAGAAATATCATCAACATATTAACTTTGTATGTAAAAAAAAAAAAAAAAAAGGGAAACAATCAATATCTCTCAATATTATTAAAAAAGAAAAAAATCAAACACACCAACAACAGAAGCCATAGTGCATCCTCACTTACAATCATTTAATTAATAGGTTTTATAGGGACATCATTCTAAAAACTAAAGTAGGATATAAAAAACTAAAATATAAAATTTTTCTTGTTCAATAAAACTAGGTCATGGTGTAGTGTTATTGCATCAAGTCGAAATTGAATCATCGGAGGCAATCTCTTGGAGCTTCTTCGTCGCCGCCGTCACAAATCCTTTCTTTATATTAATTCTTTTTACCATCCCTGCAACTACCATCATATGGAATTTAACTATGCATTTATTAACTAATGTATACCTCTCATTATCTACTAATAGCCCATACTTAATTTGAGATTCTCATAGTTTTTTCCCAATAAATGCCTCCACGCCTTTCTTAAGTGAAGTGTGTTTTAATGCGTTTACATTCTCATAGAAAGTGGCTAATGGTTTTTGATTGTTTCCTCACATCCAGAAACCTTGAGCATATTTCCTTCCTGGGTTCCTAGGTTTCCAAAAATAGAATGATCCTGATTGCAATTTTATATCTGCTGAGCATTTAGCTCGGAGTTAGATCCTTGTCAAAGATTCCATAGGAGAAATTTATCGACTTACCTGCTTTAATTCCAGTACTTTTTAAAAGGTGCAAAAACTTTGCTTATACTTTCTCTTCCGTCCAAAATTTACCCATCATTAATTGCTTAGAATAATTTGTGGCTTTATTTCCTACTTCTTTTTTATAGCTCGAGTTCATTTGCAACTTCAGGTGTACTTAACGTTTCAATATTCATCTTACTGATAGGGAAGTAAATTACATCTATATTCTTTAACACGGCACCTGTTTATTTTTAATTATGTTCTTCATTGCTTCTGCCCAAGGAGGATGATCATAATTTTTATCGTGTATTAATTGTCTCCACTTGACCCCATCCTTTTTGGAGATTTTTTTTTCTTGTCATCGAACATGCCATCAATATCCAGTGAGCATCTAAATATATTCCGCCTAGTCCACCTCTATATTTTCCCACGTATATTCTGTCGTTTTTTATGTTTTTAGGTCATTAATTTTCACATATTTTCACAAATTTTTGACTTATCGTATGGCTGTAGTTTGTTACATTGAACCAATGGTTCAGTCAACAAATTAATATTTAATTTAACACTTTTTTTCTGTCTATTAGGTTCATATGGTGCTTTTTGGCCTGAAATTATCCGTTTTCGAAGAGTATTTTCCATATAAGTGGTATCCCTTTTGTATGTACTTGTATTGTCCACTATAATTCACAAAAGATCCACCTCCTCTTTTTCCTGCATTTCCAAGTTATTTAAAACTGTTTTTTCTAGCCTAGCTGTCATAAATGTAGATTCGGCCCAATTTATTTTCAGTCCACTGAGGCATTTAAACTCCTCTAATATGCTTACAAAGTTATTAATATTTTTTCCCATGTTATTTTCGTCGAATATGAACGTGGAATAAAAAGCACATAGATATTTTTTCCCATTTATGTTCGTCCTCAGTTCTTAGTTGTCGTGGTTCTATTGCCAAGTTAAATAGTGCGGGGCTTAGGGGGTCTCCTTGAGGACATCCTCCTCCAATATTTATTTTTACTCCTCCAACTAGGGTAATTTCTCTTTCTGATCCTTTTACGATAGATGTCATCAGATTTATATATTCTAGAGGTATATTTAAAGTATGGAGATGATGAATTAAATGACCGTAATGAATGTACCGTAACCGTGAACGGTAAATGACCGTGCAATATTGTATGGAATGCTTTTGTTAAATTAATAAAAACTGTAGGCATCTTTTCATTTCTTTATGTAAAACTTCTTCTAGAATTGGGGTCATTCTCTCGACGATGAATCCCGATAAAATTTTGTAGTGTACATTTAAGAGTGTAATGGGTCTCAAGTTTCTGCACATAATTTGTGTTTTTGCCTTCTTTTTTTCAAGAATACTATAATTCCTTCCTTCATTTCTTGGGGAAGCGATTGCTGTTGTAAGATTTCGTTAAAGTAGTTTGTTAAAATAGGGATTGTATGAGGAAACTTTTTAAAAAATTCTCCACTTTTTCCGGCTGGGCCTGGGGATTTTCCATCTTTTCATTTTTTGTTTCTGTGCTCATATACTTCTTTAATAGTAAATTCTTTGAGTAAGTTTTTTTTATGTGTTTACTAGATAATTTAACCTTGAAATCAAATTTTGAATTTTTAGGAGCATTTTCAGATACATGGAATATTTTGTTGTAATAATCTTGCACAATCTTCTGCACCGTATCTTATTCGTCTCTCAGTTGTCCTCCTTCATCATAAAGGGATAAATTGTTGAGATATACCACCACTTTTAAGTTTTCTATCATACATGCTATTTCTCCGTTGCATAAAAGGTAATCTATTCGTGCTGATGATTGTTTTTTCTTTAAGTGTCTGTTATCCAAATATGTATGGTTTTGATTGCTTTGAACTTTTTCAATGTGTATAATACCGTTGTTTTGGATCCAGGCTTCAAAGGCATCCGTATTTGCGTGGGGTTTGACATAGTTTTTTGTTTCCTCTTTTCCCACTCTGGAAACATTAAAGTGTCCAGTAACTATATGTTAGTTGTTATCTTTAGATGTTACTTTTTCTAAGATATTTTTAAACAATTTTCCTCAGGGTGCATATACTGATTTTACAACATTACTGCAACCAAAGATATCAATCTTCGCCTCCATCATATTCAATCTTCTGTTTCTTCCAACTTCCTTGAAGTCACCCTTTTGTGTACGAGTAGGGCAACTCCTGAACATGGGTGATTCCCCTTGCCTTTGCATGTTTTAGTAAAATAACTATTATTTATTTGGTCAAATATGTCGTAGTCTGAATCATTCATTATTCTAGTATCACAGCAGGCGACTATGTCAGGATAGTTAAGGGTTTTTTTCCGGTTTCTTTTTAGAGAAAAAGGTTGTGTGATACAATACAGGTAAAATAAATATTTAATTAATAATAACCCAAAACGACGACATCATGATAATTTTTTTTCCAAATTTTGTTGGCTTCAAATCAAACCTTTTGTTTCCTTCATATAATTCACCTTTGTAATTCAATTGAAAGATTGAATTGATTGAGGTTGCATAGTTATAAAAAGACTAATTCATGATACCCTCAGAACCGCTACAAGATGTAAAATTTATCCCAACGATAACTAAATTAGGAGGAAAATTAATAACTTGCTCGCCATTGGTCCTGGAGTAAAAAAACTCCTTTGGAGAACAGTGAAATACGACAAAATATTTTTTTTAATTTTCCTTTAATTGGTTAGATGGAGTTGCACTTATAAAGTATAATTAAACATTTACTTACTCTTACCTTGGAAGCTTGGTTGAAGTCCATATACATGAAGTATATTTTTTCTCTAAGAATAAAAAGTTTGCGAACAAACACACATTGAGTAGAAGGGAAGAATTTATCCTGAGCTTGTTGTCTATCTGCTACGTCGATTCCATTAAGACATTTCCTGGCTCAACAAACGCCTTTCAAAGATTTCTTTCTGTTAATTATTTTGTAATGAAGATTATTATTTATTTCGATATCAAAGAAGCAATATTGATATTGTTAGGAAAGAAATGAACTGCAATTATTTGTATTCTCGTTTAATCATCAAATTGCTTTTTCCTTGGTACTTATGAAATATTCTACTGCAAGGAGTTTCACTCAGAGCGGGTAATCCAGCAATTTTAGGGTAAAATTTAAAAGAACAGAATTTTTTTACAAATTTTAATGAATCACTCAAGTTTTAAATATAAAAGGGCTTTCTCAGTAGGTGGAGAGCAGGTTCCTCATGAAAGTAAAGTGTACAAGCAACAAGGTGCACTTCTTGTAACACTAAATGCAGTCAGTGATTCTTGAAATTGGAAAATACTTAATCAAGTCATACTGCACTTGAATATTGCCTGTACACCCTACAACCTTTTTGCCACGTTACTGGCTTCAACAAAAAAGTTTAAGGCAAAAAAGGACGCCATTAAGTTGCATCTAAATAAATGTGTGTTTTTTAGTGGTCTCTGATTTTTTTTGAAAATTTGAAAAGCTCTCATCTACCAAAAAAGGCAAAAAAAAAACAGACTGCTAGGCTCTGATCCGACCAACTTATGTTTGAGATTCTACATAAACACACACTGAAAAATATCACCTCTGTCTATAATGTATCCTAGCCCCTATCTGAATCAGGGGGACTTCACGGAACAAGTGAATTTATTACCACTCAACTTCTCGGGAGGTAAATTGTTACCTTCTGTTAATTGTGTACACTTGTTTTCTAGCATAAGTGGCGTACTAAGGAAGAAGAACAAGTACCGACAGGTCCTTTGGATGCCTGCGCGCAGTGTAGTTGAAATTCATAATTAAAAAAAAAAAAATGTAATCCTGTGAGTCCGGAGATGGTGTTGCACCCCCTAGTTCCGACACCCTCTATGAAACATCCCTCTAGAATCATATAACTTCCCTATTTTTACAATTAAGAGATCACAACATGAAAAATGACTATTACTCAAGGATTATTTGGAATCTAGTATAAAAATGGTTATGAGATTAAACTAAATGAATTTGTTTTGCAAATACAAATAGTAAATATTGAGAACCGTCTATCAATCAAGCAAGATACAAAAATACATTTACATAGTACAATATTAATTTTGGATACTTTTTTACGTTCTAATCTATGGATGAACAATCGATCTTGTGATGTCAATGCAGAAATGATGGCTACATACTCAATAATGCTGTTAATTATTTTAATAAAATGTGAAAAAAAAAAAGAGAAAAATATAATATTTGCTATTTTTTTGACAAAAATCTATAATATATTAAAGTCTATTGGGATTTGAGGATTGCTTTATTAAGAAACAAAATGATTTGTTTTTTTTCATTAGAGACGTGTCTCTTGGGATGTAAGGGATTGTCTATTTAACATTTTTTTGTAGTATTCCCAATTGCAATTACATAATATATGAGTATTCGTTTAACAAATTTTTTAGAGTCTCCTTTGTTCACATGAAAATATCTAATATCTCATCTCCTTGGACAAAATTCCCTGGGTTATTTTTATCGATCAAGAGTCTTTTAAATTTTTCATTTTCAAGTCGTGTCATGATACGATTCAATGCAAAGACCTCTTGTCTCTGCCTTGGAGTCACAAGTCTTGTCATTTGCGTTTTGACATCTAGAGGAAAAACTAGTTGCTGATTGTTTTCAAGACGTGGATTGGGGAAGTCCTCTCGACGTTTTGTGGTTTAACCGTGTTCTTTTTCTTTTTTGGCCAAGATTTCTTTGATTTTTTCCTTTTAGTAGAGGATGAGGAATTGTTGGTAGATGAGGATGCAAGTGAGAGATTTGAGAGGCGGCTCTCTTTGCTGCTACTGTTGTTACTTGATGTAGAAGAAAGGCATGGCTCCGAGGCACTTTTGGAAGAAGAGGAGTTGAGCTCCTTACTACAAAAATATGCAAATATATATTTTTAATCAGAATTAGGTTTTTAAATAGTGTAAAAACTGGGGTTTTACCTTTTCCTTGATTTTTTCTTATTTGATATCCCAAGAGGATTCTTGACCATTTTCATTACCTTTGATCCAATCCCTTCTTTAGTATTTTATGAGGTAGCGTAATAAAAAGGTATATTGTTAGGGGTTTTAATAATATAAATATACATTGGACCGTTTGCAAGATTATATATCTTGGTGTTTGGAATTTTTTAATTTTTTAAAGTAAATTTTTGTATTTTTTTTTTCAAAAATCCACAGCTATTTACAAAAAAAATCAAGTATCCATAACTATTCTCCAGAAAAAAAATTCAAAATTTCAGAGTTGTTTACTAAAAATAATTTCTTAAATTAAACTTCAAATATTAAATTTTTCAGAGAATAGTTATAAAAATCCATAGCTATTCACGGAAAATTAAATATTTTGGAAAAAAATGGAAATTTAAAAAAAAATTTTTGGAAAAAAAATGAAAATTTTTTTGAGAAAAATTTAAAAGTTAAATTTTTTAGTAAGAATCAAAAATTCATTTTTCCCTGGGGGGGGGGCTACATCCCCTCCAGCCCTCCTCCTGCAGTTGGCCATGCAACATATTTTATATTAGTAAGCAAAATTTGTCTGTCCGCGAAAGGACACATTTTTAACAACAGGAGCTTGTAGTTTTAGCTCAGCGTGTCATATTAAAAAGAAAAGAAAAAGGGAGTATTTATTTAAGTAATTAAAACAAGGTTTGTCTGTTTTTTATATCTATTCCTGAACAAAAAAAAAATGACTTGGAGCAATACCAAGTACTCCCTCTAGTTTTTACATAAAATGCTTAAAAGTAGGCATTAATTTACATATGCAATTTTGTGTAAATGTATCAAATAAAATATGCAAAAATCTAATAACAATGGTTATAGACAATGTATGTTTATTTGCGTTTTCAATTTCAAAGAGAGCCCCTATTAATTTTACTTTGTTGATTTCTTATGTTCTTAACATACCTTGAGGATTTTTGTTTGAAAATAATTTATTAAGAGGGGATTTGCTGCTGTGGGTGCTTCGTCCATTTTTGGAAGCACTGTTCTTCCCACTCGAGGAGTCATCCGATTTCCTTCTTAATGGTTGTATCTTCACATTTTTACCGATGATTTTGACTGGAGAAGTGGTCATTGTGATTCGTGCCTGTTTTGTATCTTTATTTTTGAAGCATCGTGGAACTGGTCTAGACAATATATATTCTTAGTTAAAGAAGGCACAACTTGAGGTAGGATTTATGAAAACAAACAATGGTTTACTTACCTGCCCCTCTCCTTCTCTCTAAAATATATTTATGTACTTGGAAAGAAAGCAAAATTTGTTTGATAGATACTGCATTTCCTACGGAATACACAAAATCATGAGACAAAAAAAGAGCAAAAAACAAGGAAAAATAATAATAGAAAAAGGTTCAACTGATGTTTGGGTTATTTCCCTATCAATAGAGGAACATTTTATTAAGGTCTCGATAAGGAAATAATTAATATACTACCTAGAAAGAATCTAGGTCAAGTATATTTAGACGAAATAAAAGTAATTATTTTATTGGTTCCCAAAACCTTACCTAATAATAAAAAAAAACCCTAAAAAATGGCCCAAAATCAGTTGATAGAAAGAATATCTTGACAAATATGGAATTATTATTTAATAATTAATTCTTGGGAGGGAATTATTCCCAGCTTAACAAGAGTTCATTTGAATTCAAACAATGAACATTCAAAAAACTGACGAGGGAAAACATTGACGACTGACAACAAATACAATCATAGCGTTACTGCATTTTTATCAACTCGCAACCTCATCCCTGAAAATAAATATAATAATTTCAAAAAACAAACTTCTTTATTGTTCTATATGTTAACTGATAATTATTCTTGAGATATTACTTAACCCCTACATGAGATATAATTAATATTTTATTAATATGAAAATCAAGGTCCTTGACTTTTTGTGTTCATAATACGTAGAGTGAACTGCTTTGAATCATAGAGATGCCAATTGATGAAGGAAAATACATTTTAGCTCTCAATATTTCAAAAAGTGTGTCATTTACCTCAGCGGTCACCAGTTTTTTTTGGAGTTCGTACCGTGAAATATGTGGCCTGACAATGTACGATCCCTACACATATAAATCAGAGATAATTATAAAATTTGTGTATATTTTATGCAAATACATGACTTAAAGGCCATATTAACCCTATAAAGGGGTTACTTTTATTGTACATCATCATCTTTCGACCAAAGAGAAGTAGATCTAAAATAAGTTGGTAGTTAGACAATTCATACCAACCATGGAATTATTATATAATAACTGTTGGGAATTGTTAAAAGCTTAACAAGAATAAATTATAATTCAAGCGATTAACGTTCAGACACAAATTACTGGAAAATAAGTAGAGCCATAGGCAATTGACGACACAGTACAGTGTACATTTTTGTATTAATGAGGTATCACAGTGTAATATAAGAATTTACTTATTAATGTCGCTTTTTTTTGAAGGCTTTTAAAAAGTATGTTGCTTAAATTGATATTTGATAAGGACTGTACTTCTCCTATTGTTCTCGCCTTGTATACATTATAAAGGGAAATGGTGTAATTAAATATATATTCGATTCCGGTTTGCAACTCTCTCATATGAAGTTAATAGTCCAAGGCATGATCCTCATTGCTCTTGTATTCCAGCTATTTATTTACGGACGTATGTAATCATTTCATTAACTTATTACAAATCACATGTAATGTTTCATAAAACCTTTAGATCAAATTGGTGGAGTCGTTGAATTTCCAAATACCATAGTTAAATACAAAGGTACTTATATATCTTGTATTTTATCTGTAAACTGACTGACAAAATTTCATTTATTAAATATATATTTGTATTCTTTACTTAGAACTATGTCCATTTCATTTTTTTTACTATGAAAAAACAAAACTTTGCTATTACAAATCCACGACTCCGACGGAATATGAGGATGCTCAAAAAACTTGCCAAACTATGTTTCCATTAAGAGGAGTATCCAATGCCTCTCTTCAAGATGTCAATTTGCGGGATTATTTGTATGGTAAGAAAGATTTCAAAAGCACATATCATGTGTGTGGCTAGATTTTCACTGTTCTTTGTACATTTGCCCAAGGGACTGAGGATATTTTAATATAATAAGTTCAAAGTCTACCTTGACTGTTATTTTAATAGTCAAAAATCCCTATTTCAAAATTACAAGGACTTTAACTTCCTTCAAATCACCAATCTCATGTCTCATATTCATTAATCTAAAGTCATTTTTCAGAAGATTCTTTAAGAGAAACATTTTTTACTATATCGTGTAAAAGTGTTCATTTTTTTATTTGCTTTTGACTGCGATAACAAATACAAATAGAGACATTAGTTTTGCCAGTGTTAATTGTATCTTTTTTCGACGCACTACATTTTAAATCTATCTTTGTCACATTCAGCATCGTTTTTTATTTCGTCCATAAACAAAAATATTTGTTGTAGTCAAATGCAACATTCAAAAAATGTGTTTTCTTTCGTCTTCTTCATGTAATTATCATGGAAAAACATTCGTTGACTGATACATTTCAGCTTATCATAGTTCAAGAAAATAACATAAATTTTTTTATTAATGAAGAGGTTTTGTAAGAAAAACATATAAAAAGTACCGATAATTACATTTTACCACGCCTTTAGTTCGCTAATACAAGAATAACATGTATTTTGGGCTGGGTTGGAGAGGCTGTTAGCCCCTCATATTAAGGAATTTTTGTTTTTACTATAAAATTTAATATACTATTTTTTTCCAAAGAATTTAATATTATAAACATAATTTAATTATCTGTGAATAGCTTTTGATTTTTAAATTCTTATCCTTAAAATGTAATATTTGAAATATCTTTGTACAAAATATAATTTTTGGATTTCTCTAAAAAACTAAAAAATCCTAAAAAGAAGCCCCCCGCCCACCCCCAAACTAAATATATATAATCTTGCAGACGCCCCTGTCCCTGAAGTTAAAAACCCATTGTGCTGGTAGGGCGTACTTGGGTTAAATAAATATTTTACAAAAAGTTTGAGAATCCCTGGAATAAAGAACTATTTTGGATTTTAATTTATGAATATGTATAACTCATTTTAAAAATTGTGGAGACATAAAATGACAATGATAGTCTAGGAGTCTAAGATTTTAGGGATTGGTATAATTGACTTATTTGGCTAACTACCAGATGATTTCGGGGCTGTTTTCTGTTTCTTTTTTGGGGAAAAAGTTGGGGGTTTACAATAAAATTAACAAAATGTACGTTTATACTTTATTGAAATTGAATAATTTAATCCACTAATTTTTTATAAAATAAGAAACCAAATGATTTTTCTTGACTCTAAGTATATTACAAGGAAATTCGTATATGAGCTAAGTAATTAATATCCAATGTCTTAAGACTAGATATCAACTAGCTTGACTGTTTCTTAATGATCATCAACGGTCATTGTTTGATAAATTCATATTCTTTCAATAATAATTTTGATTTTTATGAAATAAAAAATCACTAATTCTATCGTTCGGGACCTATATACATATTTATTCAGAATTGGTGATGTGTTATTTAAGTTTCCACAATAGCAAAATAATATAGCTCTCTTATTCTCTATCTCTTTTTAGTTGATCTGTTATGGAGTGATGGAAAAAATATTTGTGAATCTTCTCCATGTAAGGTTTTTTATAGGTAAGGGATTCTTATAAATTACCTCCCCATCAAAATTGTTTCATAACGGCTCTGAAATAAGAGTTGCAAAAAAGTTTATTGTCCTTGAGAAACATTTATAATATAAAGAGTTCATTCCAAAGCCCTCCTTTGGCCAAGACCCGATCCTTAAGTATCTTTAAAAAATATATTTGCAGCTGGTACATTTAGTCTCTTTCGGAACACAACATCTCAATCAGCTTCCGTAGCTACTTTAAGCTGATCCTTGATTACTCTCGGAACAGCATTGGTATTTTTGTACACCATATCCAATGAGATAAAGTCTAGGGTTTTGAAATTGGAAGAAGAAGTACGGCCAAAAAGAAGCTCTAAAAATGACGCACCCAAAACTTAGTCAAATATGGCTGTTTTAGCAAGTGCTTCATGGAGGTTCACAAGGCGTGAGTTGGAGGGGTTGTAGCCCCCCCCCCAAAAGAGACTTTTTGCTTTTTAGAAGAAAATTTAATATTTGAAATATAATTTTTCAACTTACTTTTTCCACAAAAATAAATTTTTTGCGAATAACTGTTTGAGTTTTGAAATTTGCTTCTCAAAAAATTTAAATCTGTTGTGAATAGCTATGATTTTTAAAAGAAAATTTAATTCTTTGTGAATGTCTGATAATTTTTGGTTTTTCAAAAACAAATAATATTTGCTATTTTTTTTCAAGAAATTTAATATTTGAAATTTAATTTCTCAAAATTTTTTCCAAAAATTTTCATTTTTAAATTCTTTTTCCAAAAATTCCAATAGCCCCCCCCTCCCAAAAAAAATAAAAAATAAACACAAATATATATTTATAATTCTGCAGACGCCCCTGGGTTACACCCTGTTGAACTCAAATTAGGCTTCCTTAAAACACATCACAGGCCCTTGATAGTATCTTAGTCTTCATAAAATCTAAGTAGAGGTCCTTGTCACTCTTAATCCTTCAGGAATACGGTTTATTTTTTTCCATTTGAGGACACTGAGGACCGGGATAGAGACTGGTGTTCATAGTGAATGTATTTAAATTTGTAATTCTTAAAAAAACTTCAAAATCTCTTGAAATTGATAAAAAATGCTTAAATATTAATGGAAGGGTAATTTATAGCAATCCTGTACATTTGATAAAATAATAAAAGTATTAACAGATTATTTTATATTTTTTATAGCATTGATTGTAGAATATTCAGGTTAGTTTATTCTGTTTCTAAGTTTAGATCGTTTTTTGAAAAGAAAAAACAATATTTTCATTCATATCATTACCTTAGATTTTTGTCTGCCGTCATACTTTTACTTCAAGGAAACGAATAAATGTTATGGATCACTTGGGAAAAAATTAACGTACAAAGAAGCGATCGAATATTGTAAGAATCAAGATCCTTTGAGAAACTCATCCATGGCTGCGATTGTTTCATCACAATTATTAAATCTCATACGTGATCAAATTGCCTCAAAAACCTTTTTTGTTGGGCTTACGGATTTGAATGCAAAAAAAGGGTCAGTATTTCTGGGTAAATGGTAATCCATTTTATTCATTTCCATTCTGGAGAAGTGGAAATGTTGAACAAGGTCATGATTGTGTTGTAGCTAGTAAAACAAGAGACAAAATGCAAGGAGACTGTGAGGAAAAAACATCATTTCTTTGCGAAATGATTCCTGGTGAGTTAACTACGTCGAAAGGTATTTCACTGCAGCCATACATAATTGAAGGTTACGTCATATTGGGGCTAGAGTTGATTTCAAAAAAGAAAAAAAACTATTTAAAAACAAACAAACTTATAATAAATCTCATCAAATGGCTTTAAAAATATTTAAAAACTTAAATCAATTACTGAAATACTACTTGATGTCAATTATTAATACTGATATTAGAATTAAATTTACGTAATAGGCATTGAAGATTTTTTTAATAGACAGTTTAATATGGTCATTGTCATCTAAATAAATAAGGCTATTTCACCATTTTTTTTATAAAACCTGATTGTATAGCCTCACAAAAAGGCGAATATAATCAATACTGACGTCATATTAAACGCTGTATATGAATAAAGGAGATTTAAGTATATAACAATCCATCATTTTTCCCTACAGCATACTGCCCCATTGGATTTTTTTACTTTCCAGCGGAAGATACATGCCTTTTCTACTCGGCGACGAATAGACTTTCCTTTATTGATGCAAGACAAAGATGTCGTTCCATGAGTCCTAGAAAAGGTTCGCATCCTGTTGTTGTCAATGGAAAATCTCTGAATAATCTCATCTTTGGTAAGTTCATTAACTTAAGTTAACCCAAAAACAGTCTTGAATAAAAATCAAGAAAAAGAGCAATTCTCAATATACCGGGCCGTGCAAAATTATTTATCAATGATGTAAATATACTTTTTGAGAGGTTTGGTGGCCACCAATCTGATTGTTTCGTATTGTTACTGTTAAAATAAACAAAAATCCTTCCTGTGAGAGCGTAACAACTTCCACACGTGAGACCATGTCCAATCAGGAAACAAAGAGGATCGAAATTGCAGCCCTCCTCCGAGCGGGAGTGCCTCATAACAACATTAAGGAACAGGTTGGGGCCCCGTTGAAGATAATTTACAACGTTTCCAACCCTTTGGAGTCTGGGGGTGATCTCAAGCATTCTCCTGGGGCTGGAAGGAAGCCCACTGTCTCAACAAGGCAAGTAAAGGTAGTGTTCAAGAGGACTCCCAACAGGTCCATTGCCGACATGGCCAGAAAGATGGGAACGTCGAGATCAACTGTTTCAAGGGCATTGAAAAGGGCTGGAGGAAAGTCCCTGAGGTGTACTGAACGCCCTCTGCTAACTGAACGTCAGCGAGAAGTCAGACTTGAGTGTGCCAAGAAAATCTTGAATGATATCAAGAGCTCATCTGGACGCATCATCATTTTTTTCAGATAAGAAAACTTTTACGGTCGATCCTGTTTTCAACAGGTAAAATGACCGTGTTGTGAGCTTTGGAGATGTGCAAGATAAGCACCGCTATGTGGCAACAACAAAGCACCCAGCTTTGGTGATGATGTTGGGTCTCGTGGCCTCCAACGGGAAGGCCATGAAGCCAAGGTCCTTCCGTGGATCAAATCCATAGTCGGCAACTCTCCTTGGGTTTTTCAACAAGATGGAGCACCCACCCACGCTTCCAAGAAAGCTCAGGAGTGGCTTAAGGACAACATGAACTTTTGGCCCATGGACTACTGGCCCCTCAGAGCCCAGATCTGAACCCACTAGACTTCTCTATCTAGGCGTACGTGGAGACCAAGGCCTGCAAAAAACGACACAAGAACATAAATGCCTTAAAGGCTGCTGTCAACAGGGCCTGGGCCTCCATGGACGCCGATTACATCCAGCAAGTATGTGGCAGCTTCAGACGTCGCCTGACCAGTGTCATTGAGTCAAATGGTGGCTACATTGATTAAATTTGATCACAAACTATTTTATTATTCTAAAAATATATGAATAAATTGTTTCTCAAGTGATTCGAAATGTCATTATTGTCCGCGATATGTTCTGAACAAAATTCGGTAAATTATTCTGCACGGCTCGGTATGTATACAACCCTTCAATATTTACAATATTTTGTATTTAAGATATTTCTGTTAACTATAGGTTTTGCATTCGAATTTTAAAGATTTTTTGATCTATTAAACTTAATTTTCCAATAAAACCCATCTGTTTATGATTTATTCAATGGGGCAATGGAATTTTGCTTGTTTAAGTTCAATTTGGAGGATTTCCAAAGAATTAATCATAATAACTTGTTGATGAAAATGAACAATTATTCGTCATTAATTTAATACCAATGCTATCCAGACTCAATTTTGAGAATAATCATCATAATTTTTTTTGTGTTGAGGGCCCACAAATGTAGATTGATAATTGTACCTTCTCCTCAATAATGATAAACTAATTAATTATATTAGATATGTCAAAGAATGAGGACTTTTACATCGGACTAAGTACGGGGACACTCACAACTCTTGTTTGGGAAAACGGGGATGACTATGAAGCAAGTAAGAGTGGGATGTTCATGTCACCCTCTGCACATGTCAACACTTCAACTACCAAGAAATGTTATGGAAATGATAAAAAATATCCCTATCAATGGACTCATATGGATTGCGATCTAAAGTTGCGGTACTTTTGTCAAGTAGAGCCAAGTAATTATTTTACTTTTTTTTTAACAAATACTTTTTATAACTTACTTCTAAATACTTATGTATTTCTAAGATTATCCCCAACTTCCACCGACTCCGCCGAAAAATATTTTTGAATCCATGTAAGGAAAGATACATCAATCAACTGTTTAAATCACTGATGGGGCAAGTAAAGATAGTTAAATCAACGGAGGTTGAAAAATGCTCTTTCAAACTGCTGTTAATTTCCTCCTGTTTCGTCAAATTGTGTTTTGTTTTTTCTTCGTCAAGAAAATAAATCATTGGTTTGAGTCAGTCAAAACATTGATAAAATCGTTTACAGATAAATTAATATCAAATGTTATTATGCTTAAGCTAAATGAGCTCTGATTAGAATCTTAAATCGCTGCAACTGTACCCAATCTCATCTCCCTACTAACGATAATTGATGGAGATTAATTAATTATTATCTTTGTTTGCAGTGGAGAAGATGGAGTCTATGAGAATGATGAAGTGACGTAAGTAGTACTCCATTTCAAATTCATTAGTTAAACCCTCTATATTTAATCTCTTATAGACCCCAAGCACCACTAGCTACAATCCCTGAGATGATTCCTGGTAATACGTTCGTAAGTGTAGTTTCTTTTAATTTCTATTTGTTCAAAATCTAATATATTATATGATCTTTTTTGTAAGGCACCACCCTACATAAGACCACCTTCATTAACATCGACAAACATTACGACATAACTAGAAGTTGGGGGCCTCACCTCCTAGGATACATTTGGGAACTATCTGATGAAGGATTTAATTAAAAGTTTCAAGAACTTGTATCAAAATAAATAGTAGATTAATAATTTAAACTAAAAAAATAATGAAACTGATTGTGGTCATTTTCTAACTTAATTCTCAAATGTACTTGTATGATATATAAAATGGACTTACAAGTGTGATTGCAACAAAACTGATACGGATTATTTCTAGAATTGTAAATTTTAAGTTTTTCTTTTTGTGTGTGAGATTTTTGTTAGTTTGCAATCTGGTAAAAGTGTTTGGATTATTCTTTAATTCTTGAAGAGATAACATCAAAATATTTAGTAGCCATATGTGCCTGTGACCATAAAAAACTTATGGTACCACTTACACTTTCTTTTTAGTGTAGAATTGAGGATCAATAACGGATTCATTCTTGCTATGTCGTTACTAGATACACATTGGGATTTGTGTTAATTTCCTTTTTCTCATAATTGGTTGTATCTAATCTGATGAGAGCTAAGTTTTCAAACATTCTTCAATTTGTCAGAGTTGCTATCTCATTTATGGGCGAAGGGCGTCATGTCGAAATAGCTTACAATTTACAACTCCAATAATATGACTGGAACAGCCATGAAATAAGTAAAATAATTACATTTCTTTAATACAAACTGGTTGCCAGCTTATATCATCACTATTTTACGCACACCACGTTTTAATTTTAATTTACTACTCTACATAAATGTATATTATCAATTCTTATTCAAAGTGTCTTTGATAGTTACGAAAATCTATACACTAGGTATATCTGTACATAAAAGATCGCAAATAGAGGAAAATTTCAGAGTCAATATTTAAAAGAGATATTATAAAGTAAACTTGACATTGAATGATTATATCTATTTTAATAAAAGCCTATAAAAATAGTCCTCGAAATGAAATGGAATGCCACGTTAGTCGATCATTTATATAAGTGTTTTGACAAGCAAATAAATAATATCTTATCAATATAGTAAAAGACTGGCATTTCAATTTTGATATTGAATTGAAGGATTTTTGGCCAATTATTTTATAAGAATAATGAAACTTTAATACAGGGGTTTGACGTGACGTCACGATTTTAATTTTTTCTATTTTAAGGGTCTAAATAACCATGTTTTATAACAATACAAACTTGTTTTAAATCAAAATGAAAGAAAATAGTCAACTATTGATTGTTAAATTAGAACCAAAGGACTTAAATCTTACTGTTTATAAAAAATCTCATTAGATCGTCGTTGTTTATTTTAATAAACTAGCAGTGGTATCTGGCGTTGCCCGGAGTAATTAGGCGTCGGCTAGATGACAACTTTAGCTTTAATAATATAGAAGATTACTCCGCAAGAAATCCTAAACTTTTTACTCTCCGTTTTTGTATGAGAAAACTCACATTCTAGACAAGTTTTCCATTTCTCTCTGAGTTGCACTTTTTGAAAGAATTGACGCTGAATGAAAAAGTTTCAAATATTTCATATATATATATATATAAATAATATTTCATATATTTTGAAAAGGTTGGTATTACTGACAGTTTATCCTATTTCAATTTTTACTACTCAATATCTGCATTTATATGAATTTATCAAATAAAAACGTGATTAATTATTTTACTTCATAATTATTTTTTTTAAATCTTAAATAAACGGTCCCAGAGTTGGTTCCAATTACCCAATCTGACTTAACTACACCAATTTAAATTTTTAAATAACAAAGGACTAGATGGCACCAATTATAAACTCTGTTGTATCTCGATAAATCTGGATTTAGCTTCATTCAAATAATTTTGAAAATTTCAAATGAGCAAAACTTGATGAGTCATCATTTTTCTCCACTTTGACAACAGACTAAAAATGTAAATAAAAGGAAATGTATTCGCCTGTATTAGCTGGAAACCTGGCCGTGATGCATTCATACCGGATCTGGAATAGGTCAAAGTGTGTTCCAAAGTGTGTGATTGCACATCCCTGTATATAATGTACGTAGTAACAACATAAATTTAAATATATTTTTTAATTTACAAATTACAAAGGGGGAATTTTTACAAATGAACTGGAGACAATAATCTAATTTATCTATGAGCGCAGAATCTCAATTTTTCTCTCAGTCACTTAAATTCTGAAATATCCGGGATAGTTGTAATACGTGACTATTATCGTTCCGAATCATTTTTTACACTTAAAACATTTACCAAATTAAAAATAAGACTAATAAAAAGTGTTTATATATTATAGAAAAGTATTCATTCTATAATTTAAAAAAAAAATCTATCTAAAAAATATGTATCTCCAAGGATTTTGGTTCCATTTGTTATTTTTTAAGTGAGTTCATCTTTTATGGGATTGTACTAGCAAATAATCAATATTATCATCATATTTTTTTCTGATTTCAATGCAAATTTCATGAGAAAATGCCATGTAAAAGGAAGATAATGACAATCTATGGAAGATACTTCGATTTTGCTCTTCTATCTCAAGAGATGGTCGAATTTGGATTTCAAATTTCATGAGGGACGCCAAAAATGAGAATTCCTTCGAGGAAAACTATCAAACCTCTTAAAGGAGTAGAGTTGACTCCCTCCTCCTTGGAAATGAGATACCAGGAACGAAACAATAAAGTGATCTATTCTCGGCGAATAGATAATTGTTATATCTCAAAATGAGATCACTTACAAAAACAAAAATCATGGAAGATGCATAGTTTTTAAATAGATATTTTTTTAAAATATTCCCATTGAATATTTTTCTGTCCTCATGACTATGTATTATGAAAAAGTTATATGTAAGGGTTGGGTGATAACTTAGGTTTTTTTGTATACATTCTCTATCACCTTCCTGTACTAGCTCTTTGTTGTTACAATTAACAAATCCTTAACACATGATGTTAACTTTAAATTTCCCCCCTACTAACTTCATAATAAAATATAGGCAAATTTTGCAGTTTACATCAAATCTATTCTGAGCCTACGTCTTAAACTTTAAGTATCTGAAACATTCAATTAAAAATTTATATATAATTAAATATTTATTTAATGTATATCCTATGCATGTAACCTTTCAAAATAGTTTCTAACATTAGAGAAAATATTTTATATACAATGGGTACTTATACATAAAATGGTATTAAAAATACTTAGAGATAAGATGCTTACTATGTGAGGAATTTATCAACTGTTCAATGGTTTTCCCCAATAATGCTATGAGTGCAACAACGTATTCTTCAGTAGTTTTGTCTCTCCTTTTCTTACTGGGCAGTCACATGTATTCTCAAGAGTTTTTGGGGAAATGAGACCTCCATCTTTATTATATTTTGCTTTGGGAATGGGGAAAATCTACAACCTAGATAGGTTAGAACCATAATTTTTATTATTATTTCAATGCTACATTTACGATCGACCTCTATGGGTAATGGGATTTTTCAGAGCCTCTACAGAGGAATGCTACTTAGGACAGACTTTATGCTCGACCTTTCCCCAGAGATAGTAATCGCATGTGTTCAAGTCTGGACTGTTTGTAGGCCAAACATTTTGTGGACAATACAAATACACTTTTTTGCTGCGGTGTCATTTTGGAAAGCTTCATTTCTTCCGTGGGCTACTCCGTCCATCCAAGTATTGTAATTAATACTGAAAACTAGGATAATGACAATGCTAAAATTGTGAGATTACTTGGACCTGCCAAAGCTTCCGGTGCAGTGTGACCAAGGTTATCAAGAGAAGTGGATCTCATTCGGAATAATTGAATGACATTAAATGTAGCTTTCAAATAATGAAATATTATGGCTTTACCCCATGTAGTTCCCTCGTTATAAGCCTTGAAAGAGTTCCTCAATTTCTTTGGACCACTCTGTACATCCTGAAATTCCCTTACAATGAAAGCCTAACTATTTTTAGTATTTGAATAGACATTTAAAAAGTCTTATAGCCAAGGATAAGATAAATGATCACTGCAGTATCTCTCGACAAACAACCAAAGCATTTGTTTTTTTATGAAAATATCCCTTTTATCTCTCAGATACAGAGAAGAAATTCCTTGGGGTGATTCCAGAGCTTGTGATAATACTCTGGAGCCACGCTGCGAAGCAATACAGTCCAATGCATAACCAACAACTGATCCAGGCTGAGAATCTAAATCCAGATCTACCATAAAGTTCTTGACGATCACTTCCAAGGTCAGATCTCTTTTAATCATAGAGTCTTTTGTTAATGACTGAAGGAAATCCAAGTGTGGTGTGAGTACGTCAGAATAATTGACTAGCTTGAATGTCAATATTAAGGATAAGAAACAAAGAAAGAAGTCCTACGTTTTAACAAAACGTATCTTTATTTCACAATTTCAGATGAAACTAAGGCGTGATGGAAGATCTCTCGGATTATTGGTTCTTCTACTCAAATTTACCAAATAGTTCATACTTAATTACTCTCTCACATTGACCTTGGTTTTTTTTTTTTGGAGGGGGAGAGGAGGAGCCACAGCCCTTCCATCCAACTCCCTGTGGACGCCCCTATCCCTGTTGAAGGAAGTTTTTGCATATTCTTACATCCAAAAATTTAGTCTTTTGTCAAAAGGAGCTTGTGAGGGACAGATATTGTTCACTGTAAAATGTTTGTGATAAAAAGATTGCAGACAAAAATCATTGGGGTAGTATTGTTGCTTAGTAAAACCTTGGCGTACGTTATGATTGTAATACAAAATTTTCGTGGCTAATATCATCGTGAAGCAACCTGAGGCTATGAAACAGGCCAACGGTGGAGCTTAAACTGCATTGGGACAAAACTTAACCTGTACATACAGTGTACAACCTAACATCTGGGGTTTAGTATAACATATTAGAAGGGGTCTTTGATGTTTAGAAATGCGGTTAACTTGGAGTTTAAACGGCGAAACGGCCATCCATGCAACACAAGGAAACGGCTGCGGTGGAGTTTATTTTTATTATTTAATAATTTGATTGCCAGAATATCATATAATTACAATGAAATTCAAGCGATAATATTGTCCAGCAACAGATTACTCTTAAGAATATTGCTTACAATGACGTTGCTGCGTGATGATATTAGCCACAAAAATTTGGTTTCACAGTGGTATAATATATACCAGGATTATACCCTGCAATGATATTACTATAAGGTTTTTTTGTACAACCTTTTTGCAACAATAATTTTACCAGACACTTCACTTTATTCCCCCTCACACCCCCTTCATAGTAGTTAAACTGGAGAGCAAATGTATCATTTGCAAAAAAAAATAACTCTTGTGTTATCAATTTTGTAGTACCCACATGCAATTGAAAGATTATATCTAAGATGATTGCAAATAAATATAATTTCATTCCCATATATAAAAGGATTTGATATAATGAATAATGATACGAATAGGTAAATAAGTTTGCAAAATAAATTTTATTTTGTAGCCTACAGAATCTATCTTTCATAATGTAATTACTTTATTCAACATATTTTGATTGATTTTTAAAACCTTTAAGCGAATTATTATCAAATCTTTTTATAGAATGACTGAAAAAGGATATTTTGTATTTAAAAACTATAGTAGATTCTACTGTATATTGATAAATTAGATCAGTTTATTTTTTATTTGGGGAAGAATAGTCCCTAATCTCGAACACTAAAAAAGCTATAGCCACTAAATTGACATTACCATTGCATCTATGTATGTATATAATGTATAAAAATTGATTTTGAAGAGTAAAAATAATATTGTATGATCATATTTTTCTCGTACAGTTTATTTTTTTAGTATTTTATATATATATACTTTGACTCAAAATTGTTTTTTAGTCAGGGCAGGGCTCAAAAAAGGCTTGTGAGAGTTAGTTTTTGTATACATTAAAACTTGATAATTATGTTCCTTAAAATGTACATAAAATAATAGTATAGAGTTCGATTCGAAATTATTTATGACAATTTTTGCGTCAAGCTTTATAAATTATAATTGTTCATTTTTTCAGCTATTTTGCTAATATATAAAGCAATAATCAAATCCATAAACTTATTAGTTATCAGTTAATATTACAATTATTTCTACAGAATACCCTTAAATTGATTATAATCTACCTAAAAAATTGGTGCAAAATTAACTTAACTGTATGTTACGATTATAAAACTGGATAATATTTATCACTTACGTGGTAAGTGACTTTTTTTCGGAAATGATTAGCATTTTTATTTTTTGTATCAGAGAAATAATCGTTAGCTCATCAATTTTTTCAATTTAACTTTTTATTTTCTTTTGGAATATTTAATAAATATGCAACGAGAGGTAGCGTGAAAAAGTTTCGAAATTAATTATAATTAAGTCGATTATTTGACTAATTTGAATAATTTTTGAATATTTTAAAGGCAAGAAATATTCAAAAATTTAATGTATATTAGTCAATTAGATTAGTTATATTTAATCAATAAAATACATAGGATGTGAAACATATTTAAATTATGGTTAATGTTCCTCTCTCTAAAATATGGATTACTTTTTACAGTCTGTCAAATAATTGACTTAATTTCTAAATTTAATTTCAAAACATTTTTATACAACCGTACAGTGCTTTTTTATAAAATATTCCATAAAGGAGATTAAAAATCCTACTCAAAAAATCAATTAAATAGCAACTATTTTTTTGCAGAAAATCTTTTGAATTTGTAATATAAGGTTTATTTTTTAGATTGATAAGAACGTCTTAGGTGTTACAGGGGGCTCAGTTTTTTTTGTTTGATCCCACCCCACAAAAAAAAAAATAAAAAAAAAAAATACATCGATTCAGATCTGGCGAGTTTGTACACCAAATGTCCCGTGAGATGAATTCGTAAAATTTTTTTGGAGCCATTTTATACTTTTTTTCGAGGTGTGGCAGGGAGCCGAGACCTGCTGCCAAATGTAAGGCATACCATTGGCAACCATGTTGATCAAGGAATGTATCTTAGTATCTAGCACGGCCAAGTAGCCATCAGTGTTGCCCCTGAGACCTTGAGGGAATCCATTAGTAGGCATGACATGGTCTTCGGAGCTAACGGCCCCAAACACCAGGCTAGAAACTTAGTCTTCATGACGACTGGCACATCCTTGGGTAGAAGGCCAGCCACTTTTTGTTCTGGTTGTTGACCTTCTGGTCCTAGCAAAAAAATTTATCATACAAGAAAAACCAGAGCATGCATGTATCGATGAAGGGATGTTTTAGGTGCTTGAGGAGCTTTTGGGAGTGCTTTAAGCAATTTTCTTGCCCTTTTTTTGTCATGATCTGTTCCTTTTTTCATTTTGTATAAGAAGTAACGAAGATTTTCGTGAATACAGAGACAGATTATCGGCTCTGACAGGCCAACTTTTTGAGAAATTGCACTGATGGACTTCCCTGGGTACTTATTGACAAGTTGCTGGATTCTGGGCACGAATTACGGCGTCCAAGTACAGTCACTTCGATCTTTGACCTCAGTTCGCATTGCTGTTGCCTCAAAATCACATTTGAAAGTCTCAAATTCCCTCTTAACTTTGCAAACGAAAGTCACACTGAGTCTACACTGAGTTGTGCAAGTTTGAACAAGCTATCTAGCAAAAAAAAAAAAAAAAAAAAAAAAAAAAAAAAAGGCATAAAACACCTACCGAAATGCCCTTTTTTCCCAAGAGAGAGAGAGAGCGGCAAATTGGCGACCTATATAGCTTGGACACCCAGAATAATATAAATTATCATCACGTGATTTTAAAAATTTCTGTACTTATATTCGAAAAATTTATAGTTAAAAAAAAGTATTCCTATAAGTTATGAAAACAAATTTGAATAATTTTTTGACTTTGTAAGCCCAAATAACACCCGGGTTTCCAGTTGTCTGAAATCGCATCTGGCTCATACATAGCTTAGCAGAATAATCTGAATCTGATAAGTAGTGTAAAAATAAGTATTTTGTACTTTTCTTTATTGATCATTGGTTATTGGTTTATTGATTAATACGTTGTAATAAATGTGTCATATTTAAGTTTACCCTTACAAAAATGCTCAGAGTCCGAGTTTTTATTGATAAATATTGGTTGTCTCTTCAAAGACAACATAATAGAAGACAAAAGAGTTCCTGTGTTGGAAGTGTTTGCGCGCCAGAAGATCCCAACTGAGATTGCCAATGCTCCCTGGATCTACCCAAGGTCTGTGTATGACATTAAAAAGGGATTTGAAACCTAAGAAATAGTCGCCAGAAAGTATGGGTAAGGTTGGAAACGAACAGTAAGAACAAAGGTCACGATTAGGGGTGTCAAAAACTTTCTTGCTTGAAATCCAGAAAGGACGATTCTCAGTATGCCCTGGAAGATGAATGTGAGCGAGATTACGCTCTGAAAGATCATTAAAGATGAGCTGGGAGCCAAATCAAGGGCATGAAGGTAGAAAAATCTCATTATAACACCCACTAAGGAGAAAAAGTTGTCTAGAGCCAAGCCTCTTTTGAATGTGTTAATGAACTTGTGGCTTCCAAGGTCTCCTCGATCTTAATCCTTTGGAATATTCTATCTAGGTAAAGGTAGATTCGGATTTTGGATTCGGTCATGGGCTCACTTGTCAGAAAACTACAACCGTGAGTTCTTTGCAGCCTTCAGGAAGAGGACGCAGTCCGTCATTAAGGCCGAGGGAGGCCATATTGTATAAAAAACTGGGAATAGACTTAATTTATTTCTCACTGTCATCACAAACTTTTTTACTAAAGTTTGAATAAACTTTATCTCCAGTGTAAACTTAAATATGTTGCATGTGGTATTGGAGTATACGTAAATTATTTTCCTGGAGTGGGCCGGATCACATTCCCAACCCAGAACCATTGATTTTAAACGCATAATTTCTCCTCAGCAACTTGTCCCCAAAGTTATGGGTGTGAGGCTCAAAAATAATTTTTACTTTAATCTTGAATAAATAAAAAGCAAATATAGATTGATCCGTCCCAATCCGGGTACGACTTAGAGCAAAATATATCTTTTGAAACACCATCACCTCAATCAGAGATTATTTTAAAGTATAACATGTCTAATATTATATTTTTTTATCTAGGAGCTTCTTCATATAACGCATCACTTACAATATCTTTTTTCTTATGTTAAATTATCCTTATTCTTTTAAAGGAATTGAGTCTCTACAGTTTCAAGCTCCTTTATACACTGTGTCCTTTATATATTGAAGTGCAAGGAATAGACGACATTATCTTCACAATTTATCAAACGATTGTTTTATTTCATTTGACTCAAAGATATGTATATACTTTGTAGAGCCCTATAATCGATTTCATTTTGTTCAAAGAATAATAATAAAAAGACGGTGAGTTACTTGTATAGGGATGAGAAAAATGTTGAAATCCCGGCGAGCGTTAATGTAAAAAAGAAATGTATATATTTGGATAACCTACTGATATTACCACCCCTACTTATTATATATATATATCCCTATTTCAAATGAATCTGGAAGCAAGAAGCATGATTAATTATTGCTTATGAATATGTATCTATATAAAACAATATTGACAAAAATCCAGAAAAGGACAATATTGCATAGACTTATTTTAGTCTATTATAGTTTTTCAGATTTTTGCGATGAGTTAAACTATCTACAAATTTTAGCTAAGGCTAAAAACCAATATACGATTAATGAGACTTATATTGGACCGAATATGGCCGTTCAAATAAAATCTATCGCTTTCTCATTATTTTAATGTAATAATGAATTTTGGCTATTTTAAGAGCAACTTGCGGCGCTTTCAAAAGATTAATGATAATAGTTTGTTGATAGAAATTGACAATAATTCGTAAAAGAAAGAAAATGTAGTCTATGTATGTTCCATTTTGATAAAAACTATCTAGCATGCTTTTATGTTGACAAAAAACATATTTTTTTCTTTCAGAGCTACCCTATTTCTTATAAGAATATGTGAAGGGTGGTTTTTTAACCTCAACCCGATATCAGATTACACCTTTTCACATCCATCACTAGTTATATAACACGTGACATGGCATATGTTATAAAAAAGTTGATTAAAGGAAATCAACTTAAAACAAGATTTACCATATAGTTAACTTCAAGTACCTTTAACAATGTTGATTTAACTACAAGACTTAGTAGTTCCATTTGGAAGGTCTTGACATTCCTTTTGCTGATATGGAAAAAATGTAGAGGAGAAAGCCTATTTATTGTTCCTTATCTAAAAAATGTGTAACTTTTCTCAATGAGTTTCTGACTTATACGGATGCCTTAGGACCTAAAAGTAAGTTTTACAAGTTTACTAGAAAAACATTTTGTAGAGATTTTTTTACCAAATCCTATTAAATAACAGTTAATTTAATTTATTTTCTCACAAAAATTTAATATTCACGTAAATTCAGAAGTGAGTCAGAATTTTTTTGTTTACATTTTAAATCGTCATTGTAATTCTTATATGTAGATCACATGTTTAAATAATGAGTTTGAGGATTTCATATAAAATGAGATTAATTCTTGATTCCAAGAGAGTGTGAATGCATTTTTTGTAATAAATGTAGTCTATGGCTGATTAAAATCCACAAAAACTTTTTATTCTTTTAACTTTAGGCAAGATTGTCAATTTTGATTACCATGACTTTCTGGCTTGGTTTTTTAAAGTCTTTTTTTCGTTAAGAATCAGCTGTTTTCATTACCATTTAGAATTTAACACTCCAACTGTGTCTATGTTTAAATTTTCAAGTATATTAGTTAAAAAAATATAGCTGATTAAGCTTTCTTAAAAAATACGTAAAATATTGTAAACTAGAAGAACAACGATCAAGCCTCATGAATTTTAAAAGACTTGAAATTTCAGGCTAAAATTTTGCCATTCTGCATATCTAGTATAAAGGAACAATTCATCAAATTTTAATCAAAATATAAGAAGGTGACTTTCATAACTGTCCCATGTTGGGCTCTAGGATATTACGCCACACATCCTAGTTCACAAGAAAATCCACAAGAAAACTTGGAGCAAGATTGACTTCAAAAGGCTATCAAATATCCAAGTCATCTGTTCAAAACTACCTGAGGCCCTCTTTGAATGCTTTGCCATACAAACCTCGTCTGCACCCCAAACTTTCAGGAACCAAAGGAATGGCCGGCTTCAATCCTGTCGTGAGCGGAAACACTGGATTGCAGATGACTGGAAATGTATTCTCTTCAGTGATGAAAGTTCATGTGAGCTATTTCATGCCCCAAATCCCCAAACAGATTTGGTTTGGGCAAGAGGTAAGGGAGATGTAGAACCCACTCCAACTGTGAAATTTCCATTGAAAATTCAGGTTTGGGTCGTTATCAGCCACCAGGCAGTGTTAGATTTTCACCTGATTTCACGAAACCAAACTGTGACGGCCGAGTACTACGTAACGGAGATCCTCAGGAAGTTTCTGTTGTCAGCTTTGTCTAGTACTGAAGACACTGGACTTCCTTTGAAGAGGAAAACGTTGTCTGACACATCAAGAGCCATTTTCCAGTAGGAAAATTGGATTCCTACCAACAGACCGGATTTGTCTCCCATTGAAAATTTGTGTGCCTTGGTCCAGAGGGAACTCAATGAATATGCGCCAGCAACTTCAGAGGATGAATTAAAAAAGAGACTGACAAATGCTTGTGAAAAAATTTATCCAGATACTTTGAATAATCTGTATGAAGGGATGCCAAAACGCATAAAAAAATATATTAAGCTTAAAGATCGTCATATTCAGAACGTTAATAAAGTTTTTTGCCAAAAAAAAAAATCACTTGTTTAGGTTATTTAATGATTTTAACAAAAACCACCATCAATTTTTGGACATACTCTAGAATATATCAAACGGTTCGAATTCATTATAATCAGAAACAACAATTATTCCATGTTAATTACTCAAATGCCATAACTTCATAATTAATTACAAAGGACTTCAAGTTGAAATAAAGGAAAATCTTAAATTATTTGTGGAAGATACGTTTATGCTATAATATATGTATGAGGGCGAAGCTTTCGCAGGGTGTAACATCAAGTTTACTTTAATACACCATATGTTAAATAACAAAATCCAGGTTATTAGAAAATGACTTACTCAGAATTATTGCACAATACCCAGATTAAATTTTGTTTGAGGCGTAATATATGCCCTACAGTTCTTACACTTTTTAATAAAAAAAATATTTAGGTATAAATTGCATAGTAGAAGAATTCATTGATTAGTTCCCACACTTTGAGTTCAATTATTCGGAGCTGATTTGACAGAGCATATCAACAAGTAGGGAATTTCACAAATGGCAATTAGATGAGATCTGTCAAATGTTCCAACTCTCCCTGAAGCTAGAGACGGTTGCAACGATTTAAAAAAAAAAATCTTAGAAATTAAGAAAATCCAACTAAATATTATTAATTGAGGAATTAATGAACAAGACCTTTCAAGGAGTAGAAGTATTAACTTTCAAATATTATAGCTCATTAAAATATATGTAATCTTTTGACACAAAATGAAACGGAGGTCATGTTTTTGCCTCTTTTGGTTTGTGAACTTGTAGTCACCAGGATTACGACACAAGTTACAAACTGATTTTGATCAAACCTATGATAAAGATTATGGTCAAAGTAAGACGGTATTAAATTTCGAGAGGTAAAGGTCAAAGTTCAAGGTAAGAAAACCGGAAAAAATGCATAATCGACCTAAGCCTTGGAAAAAATTGAGATAAATCTATATTATAGATCAACAAAAACTCAGTCTCACAAGCCTTTTAATATCCACACTCTGACTAATAATTTTATTTTTTGGGAAGCGTAAATATATAACATAATGAAGATAAATACAAAATACAAAGACAAGTGTAATAATCTTATTTGAAATTTCCACTTATGTGGCCTTCAAAAAGCAACATTTCATATACAGTCAATAAATTGAGATAGTTTTAAATTTATAAAAATATATGCCTATTAAATTCGGTCAATAGAACTTAAATCCTTTGTAACTTCTCCGGGGTGTTTATCTATTCATAAAATTTGAAATTAATTATCGAGTTTTCGAAGAATGTTTATTTATGCGTTCTTATTGTTTACATGACGTTGTTACTTTGATTGTAGCATGCAAGATTTCGTCCAAAAAGAAGCATAAACAAAGCCCAAAATCATCTGGTAGCTATCCAAATAAGTTAATCGTACCAACAATTATTTATTTATGTCTTTAGTACTCCAAGACAATTGTTATTGTCATATTATTTATCCACAATTTTTAAAATTAACTTCATATATACAGGGTTCGTAAGCAAAACGTGAAACTTGTGTTTCCTCATTATTAGGAGGAGGTTTTGAGATTAATCTTTCAACATAATTCCTCTTATACGTACTACCAGTATTGTAGGTCAAATAAAGATTCCTTAAATATACATTTTAGTGTTGGGAGGAGGCCTAAAAGGAAAGTCCTTGTGGCGGAGAATTAAGTAAATTTTTTACACTACATTATTTTGCCCTTAGTTTTAATTAAATTTGTACTATTCTTATAAACATACTACCTAGTTAATTGTCTCGTAATTGTCTGAGATCTATGATCTAATTCCTTAATTCAATATCAGCATTGAAAGGATAGAAATTACCGATTGATTCTATGATGATGTTCATTTGTGTTTAAGAGCATTTACATAAATGATCGAATAACATGGTATTCTTTGACATTTCGATGACCACTTAAATACTTGTATTACAATGGATATAATTACTTTGTTAAATCTCTTTTAAATATTGACTGATAAATTATGCTCTATTTACCATCTTTTGTGTACATTTTCAGATTTTCGTTATTTAAGTTAGATAATGACCACAATAAGTTTCATTATTATTTTATTGAAACTATTAATGAATTGTTTATTTAGATACAAGTCCTCCAAACTTAATATTTATATCTTTTGCTTAATTTCAATGATTCATAAGAAGTGTAAACATCATCCGATTTAAACCAAATATACCCTGTACTGTTTGATAACTTGTTGTCTACGATAATTAAACTTCATAACACCCTTCTTGTAGAAGTCCTTGCCCCTATTTGCAAAAAGCTACTCCCAAGTGTGCTAGTCATAGACAGGAACAGGTCGTAGTCACTTGGTGCCGGATCGACACTGTAAGCTGGATGCTTAAAAACTTCCAAGTCGAGCTTCTGGAGCTTCTAGGCCGCCATCAAAGATGTGTGGGGCCTGGTGTTGTATTGTTGTCTCCTATTCACCAATGCTGGCCGTTTCTCTTCGATCGCCAATTTCATACGGTTGAGTTTTTGATAGTAGATGCAGATTTGAGCACAAAAAGCAAAGACCGAACCAAAAGAGTATCGGCCCGTATACATTGTAAATTTTCATGGTCGTTTTCAACATGTTTTTTCCTTTCAGAGGGTAAAAATGTAAAATTTGGTTAAAATATTTATTTGAAATTGTGGAGGGTATAAAACCGTACCATGAAGTTGGGCCCAACCATACGTACCACAATTAACCGAATTAGATAATTATATATATATTGTCGTACATGTTTTTTTTTAGAATTGTTTCTTTAGTCCTTTATTCTAATAATTGATTAATTGATGGAATGAAACACTGACTCAGGAATTATCATTAATATTAGTTGTGCAAATGACTGAATTTGTAGACGGATTATTTTTCTAAACAGTAAATCGGACGAAAGGAATATTTAGATTTGTAATAGTCATGTTTTTTTGTTTTTTTAATAAATACCAATACAGAAAATAATTATTAAAAATGGAGTTATACTCGAATACTCCAATTACCTTTTTATCATTCTGTAAAGTTACACTTAAAGATTCGTTGAATGAGCCTATAAGTTCTTTGTTATAGTTCTCATAACTTGTCTTGAGATACATTGGAGGTATGAATTCATAATCCTGGATATGCGACTCCAAGAATTCGAGCCCTACGTGACTACGTAATGTAATGTAATTGTACTCTTAGGACAATAAATAAACTTCATGAAGAGACACAGTCCATCATTCATTATATATTTATATTCTGATTTTATATTGCTTAACTGAGCTTGACATATTTCCTTCCTTACGACTCTCATTGTCTCTTGCTCTCCTACAACCTATCTTTGATTGCCTCCCCGAGTCCTCTCAGTAGGTTGCCTCGCCACAGCCAATCGTCTCTTCTTCTAACACATCGTGGATCATACCGAAGTGGAAATTAATGTTCTATCCTGATATTGTGCTTGTTCGTTCATCCATAATTTTAAATGATAATTAATTGGAAATGGAGAAGTGGTTAGCACTTTTTCCACTCGAATCAGCTTTCAGGTTTTTTAATTTTTTAATTCATTGAGAGTACAACAACGATCAAGATTCCAACTACAATCGAATATACGAATATATCGAATATATGTTGTGTATATATAATGATAATTAAAGACTGTAATTAAAAAAAAATAATTGCAATATAGTGATAGGAAGATCAAAAAAAAAAAAGTATCCAAAAAACCGAATTCTTGATGCCGATTTCAATTCTTTAATATTTTGAATAATAGTAAAAAATAAACAAAAAAAAATAAATATATATTAAGGACGTGAACTGGATTATATACATTTTTTTTTTTTTGAGGAGAAATTTTTGAGGCTTGGTTTTTGGATTTTTTTTGAAAAAAAAAACAACCAAAAATTAATACCTTCTTGGAATTTTTTTTTTCAAATATTCAATTTTTTCCAAAAAAAGTTCGAAAACCTTAGCTGTTTCCAAAAAAGTACATTGTTTGGAAAAAAATTTCAAAAATTAAATTTTTAATATTAAACTTTTTTGAAAAAAATTCAAAAATAAAAAGTTATTAATAAAAAATCATTTTTTTTGTAAACTTTTATTTCAAAAATTAAACTAAATTTAAAATGTTAAATTATTTGATTTTTTTGCCTAATATGACACCTTCTAGTAAAACTCAAAAGTTCTTTAATTTTTTTATAACTTAGAAAAGAAATAAGTAGTTAATACCACTAATAAATAAAAATTATAATTGCAAAAATAATTATACATTATTTTCCCGATGGGGATGACAATTCAAGAAATAACCCCCAATTTTCCAATTGGGGATTCTGATTAATCTTACATCTCTAAAAATATCACTATTTTTATATAATAGCCTAAAAAAAACAACTATTTTTCATTCATTCATTTTAAATTGAATTAAAAAATGCAAAAGCATATATCTTTTTCTCGGCCAAATGTCACACATGGTCCTTCAGCCAATTTTTTTTTTTTGGTCAATTGTCCAAAAATCTTCATTAATCTCCATCAATGATCGTTCATAGGGGAGACCGTTGCAACTCTTTTAGTTTTTAAATATATGTACAACTCAGAATTTGTTTAGCGTAAACTCAAGATGATAAAATATAAATTTGTCAGTTATTAGATATTTAGAAATAATTTTTTGAACGTTTCGTCTGACAAAACGAAATCATTTCTTTTCTTGGCTTGAAAGGCCCTGTCGCAATCGTTCATTCATGTAACTGCCCCTACTCTCTTCTACCAGTGGCTTGAAAAGACGTTCAAAACATATATCCATACATGGATAGGATTTACACGAAAATTATGACTCATAAAAAGAATGAAGGCTTTGAACTTTAGAAAACATTCTCGAGTAGCACAACTCATCTTAGAAATTCGAATAGATAACCTAATTATGTATATAAAGTAATTGGTTGATTACATTGTATTCTTTATTTTTGCTTAAGGTTGGCTTGGGTTAACTCACACCCTATATGATAGTGAATAATAAACTTGCCAAAGAGGTGGTTAATCATAGATTTTGTCATTGACCACAACAAGATGTGAACCTTTCTTAAGACTCGTAGAACCACATCTATGACTTGCATCAATGAAGGAAAGTCTTTTAGTCGTCGAGTGGAAAAGGCATCTATCTTCTGCTGGAAAGTAAAAAAATTCAAAGGGATAGTGTAAACAATAAAGAGATTATTTGGATGACAATGCCTGAAAGTTTTTACTGTCTATTAAAAATCTATTGCTTCTAATAGAACGAAACCTATACTTATCGTGAAAATCATTTCATAGGATTTATCAATGCGTGTTAATTTGATATAATTATAATATTAGTCTTAATCATTAGCATCAAGAAGTATTTCAATATACACGTTAAGTTTATTCAAGATTGTTTGTTTTGAAAAAGTTTTTTTTTTTTTAGATACAACTCTAGGCCCTAAATATGACGTCAGCTTTAATTATGATGTACTGTATGACTCTCGTGAAATACCTTTATATATAGATAACTCACGAGGTATAATTTTGAAAGCCAAATATGTTTTCTCCTCACAGTCTCCTTGTATTTTATCCCTTGTTTTACTAGCGATAGCATAATCATGATCTTGTTTAACATTACCTCCTTTCCAGGATGAAATGGGTGTCCATTTTCCCAGTATTACCTACCTTTTTCTAGCTTTCAATCTGTAAATCGGCTGGAGAGAGTGTACCTTCCCCCTCTTAAGGAATTTTTGCTTTTTACTAGAAAATTTTATATTCGATTTTTTTTTCGAAAAATTATATAATTTTTGAAATTTATTTCCGAAAAAATTAATATTTTGTAAATAGCTCTGGATTTTTGACATTTGTTTCCAAAAAATGTTATATTTGAAATTTAATTTTTGATTAACATCTGTGGGGTTTTGGAATTTTTTTCTAAAATATAATTTTTTGTGAATGGCTGTGGATTTTGAAATATTTTAAATTTAATTCTTGAATTTTCAATTCATGAATAGGACTACCATCAATAATATCACAAATCATTTTTTTTAAATTTTTTGAGAATAACAAACTTGTTTCTTTTAAAATTATTAAAGATTCTTTTTACAATAAAATATATGTTTTGTCTAAATGTAAGAATATTCTAAAGGAATTTTATATATATTTTTAGATTCCAGTGTCATTAAGTATTTATCATATGTATGTATATTGTACACAGGGCTGACTTTTAGGGGGTTTAGCCTCGGAATGAGTAGATTATTCAAGTCAACAATTAATTTAACTGAGCCCCTATAAGAAAATTGATTGGAGAAATTAATGGAAAATTTGAAATATATATTCTAAAAAGAGTTCATTTGAGAATAATGTCAAATTTATTTTCTTATCCAAAGGGCTATTGAAAAAAGCACCTTCCAAAGGACTTTATATTATATTTAAAAAAAATAAGATTCAAAATTTATTTTAAAAATAAAAATTCAATTCGAGATTGGATTCAAAAATTAAAAAAAGAACAGTTCTCCAAGTACAGGTGCCCACTTAAAACCGGCATTGATTGTAGGGTTATGTTGATCCTTATCCATGATGGAAGATGCATTCTAGTTTAACCCTTCCTGATTGTTTATAAAGTAGTACCCTTTTAATTTTACCTTTTTTGATTGACATGCATCGCCCAAATTATGAATTTTGCATTATGCAGGCAAAACAATCCAAGTCATCAAATATCATCTGTCATCTGATACCTGTATGTTATCTCCATTTTTTATCCGAGTATCCTTTCCTGTTTTATATCATTGAGACCTACATATGTGATTCAATCCGGGTCTGAATTGACAGAACAAATGAATATCAAACAACAACCACAAAAAGAAAATAACAAGAATTAGCAAGGGATTACATAATATATAATCAATAGGGCGGAGATCAAGGTAACCAAAATTCACACTTTTCAATTTTCTAGTAGCTATTAAACAAATAGATAGCAAAAAACTACGATTAATGCAACTCCAGTTATTATTGTTATACTATATCTCATAAAAGTTTGTAAAATATATTTTATAAAAAGTTTTATTTGGCTAAGTTTATTATTTTAATCAAAAACGCTGTAATGTGCAGTAAACAGATGCTATTCAAATAAAATTACAACTTTTTCTCAAAATTTGGGGCCGCTGAGCTACTCTTAAATATTTTTGACAAATGGCTCAAAATTTGCAAATGATTTCTTTTGGACAAAAAGGAACATTTTGAGACCTTCAAGACCCATGATTTTGAAAATATAAGAAATAATCTTCAACCTTACGCTTATATACATATGTACCTCCAGCCAATTTAAGGATGGTTTCGTTATTAATGGATGCAAGAACATAACTTTGAGCTTCGCAGTGCCTGGTAGGATCCAAGTGCTGAAGAGTTTAGATAACATTTTAGTTTGTCCTTATGGTAAATCCAACTGGATGGACAATGTACTGAGGGTGGTGGATGTTGTCAGCTTTTTTCTTTTTCTTTCTAATAATAGATATGGGGTTCGTCAGCACAAAAAAATTCTGGAACAGTCCAACATTTCAATAACCCATTTCGAACAATTTTGGAGGTTCAAGTGTATAAGAAAGGACATTTGAGATACCCAAGAATACTAACTAAACTAGAGAAAAGTGAAATGTTATCACCTTGACACAAAGACGGGGCTGCAATCGGCAAACAATTATGTTTCCTATTGGGTGCAAGGGCCATACCTGTTTTTGACTAGTTTCAACTGCTTTGATCAAGTAGTTTTTTATACGAACTGTTTTAGTAAATATATGTATTGTTTTTTGTTAAAATTGATAAAATTGAATATGGAGCATTATGAAATTCTTCTTTTTGAATGGATTCGCCTCTTAGGTAATTCATACATATTACCAAAAAAGATTATGGCGATTCTGTCCCTACCATACCAACTGTTAAAAAGTGGGAGCCAAATTCTAACATGGTCTCATATCTCTAGAAGATAACCCACTTGATGGACGGCCAAAAACCGAAACTACATCAAAAATCATTGAAAAAGTGGATGATATCTTGTTAGACAAGAGATTGAAAAAAAAAGTGTTAAACATCTGGTACAAAGAATTAGGGACACCAAGATGGGCATTGCATTAGCTGAATAATGATTTCTTAAAAAGCGATTTTTTGCAGCAATTTTTGGACAAATTTAACAGGGATCCAACTGATTTTGTGCAGCTATTTGTCACCATAGATGAGACATGGTGAATAAGGATTTTTTTTTTTTTGCTGGTCAAGTAAATAAAAATCAAGGGAGATTATATACAAAATTAGAATAACGTTTTTAGCAGAAATTGACAGACTGATAACTTTTCACCTCACCCACATAGTTTGGAAACCTCATTTGATTTATTATACTTAATTTACCCCAATAATAAGATATATCAATTTCTAATTATTTAATTGTGACTTACAAATGTTTCCTGAGTGCAATTAACAGTGCCTCCAAAGGATTAATCAGGCTAATTTGTTGATCAAAACTGACAAATATTCTTCATCAAAAAATACAAATCTAATCTAGACTACAATCTGAGAAAAATCATTCTTGCTTACTCTCATGTTGACTAGCCACATGCTATTTAATTAGATTATATTACTATCTGCATTTTTAACCTGCTTGCGTTTCACAAATATATCTTTGTTTCATGTTACAATCCATAACTGCCAAGCCATGAGGTAGTAGTAACAGTCTTTATGCCTTTACCACTCAAGGTAGCCCTCATAAAATTCATTATTGAGGCTCACATATTCTTCTTCATTCTCAAGATGACTAAATCCCATCAAAATTTACGGCTCTGGCTCAAGTATTTATAATGTATAATGGTAAGTAATCTTCTGTTACTTCAAAGATACTGAAATATACTAGCAACATATTGTGTATATCATATGGTTTCTAGGGCATAACATTGAACGTAAAAAACGTAGTACAGATAATTTTATGAGTATATTTCGTAACCAAAAAAAAAAAAATGAAAAAAAGAAAATACAAAAAAAAAAGAGATCTGAGGGCATGATGAAACTGCAACCAATGAATGTATATTTAGATTTTAAAAAAATGACTTATTCGCTATACCATAAAATTATGTTTCCTACTGGGTGCAAGGGCCTTTTGCATGATGGCTATGCATATCTACTTGATAAAGAAAATTGCAATTCCATCTATTGGAAATGTCGTGAAAAAATATCATGTAGAGGCAGAACCATTAAAAACAACAATTCAATCAGCATCACCTAAAGTCATGGTCTCAGATCTCTTTGTCCTATTTTTGTTTCAATGTATCCTCATAAATATTGTCTGTTTTACAGGTTTGTTGAGAAAAACGTGGACTCGAGAGATTGCTTTCAGAAATACTTGAATATATTTTTATTTCAGTAATTACAAAATAATGAGTCCCCAAAAGCCCCCCTTCACGGCCCTCCTGGTGGTTCAAGCAGACACGGATAAATCTTTGGCAAGGTGATTCATCGATTTGGTGGGATCCGGATCCCTCTTTAAATTCTACCCTCCACTTTCTGCTTTTCTGCATTACTCATTTCGGCCACCTTGAAAACCAGGCTCCTGGAGTACTTCACAATGTCCATAATCCTCACACACTCAACTTCAGTAATAATAATAATAAAATTTGATGTGCGCTGTCTTTTGACTTCTTCCTCATTCGTGATGGCGAGATGACAAAATGTTTATAATAGTTTGTTTATGCACAAAGGAGGGCTGAACCTCAATCTTCACTAAACCTTTATATATTAATGTGAAAATTAAATATCCACGCCTGGCTGTCCAACTCTGTACATTATGTACATTCGACGTTGTGTAGGGTCGAAGTTTTGTTTTTCGACGTTATTTCCAAGTACCGTATTATAACATAAAGTTATTTCTGTCTTATTCTATGTAAAACATGTCTTGATTTATAATAAATAATAAATTTAGATATAAATTTATATCTTAATTTAGTTTACAAAATTTAATATTTTTTTGTATACAACTATCATTTATGATTACGATGTCAAAGGCATAAAATACAATGCTTAAAAAGTATTTATTGCCTTATGCCACAATCCAACAAAATCACACTTTTTTTTATGCACAAGAACAACATTTGCTCAAGTTAGAATTCGGCTCCTACTCTGACAAGATTATTACCCTCTCCTTTTTCTCTCTTTTTGTTTCTATCTATTTTCCCCTTTTTCTGCTCTCCTAGCTAGGGTAGTCTAAATGTCTTTGTCTATGAGGTTTTCTTATCAGATAAATTCAAAAATGAGTTTTATCCTTGAAATGTTATCATGACCTTATCTGAAATTGACAACAAGATATAGCGTTTTGGGGAGGCTCTTCTTCTAAAAATTAAAGTTCAGACTTTCAGCTATCAAATGAGATACTTTTAAACTTTTTGAATATAATTCGTTTTGAAGCTATGAGCCTCTGAATAAAAATCACCTATTTTTAACTTTAAATAAAGATAAATTGAGATATTAGCTAAACAAAGACATTTTAAAAATAGTTTTAGAATTTTGTAATATTCGGCTTTAAAATATATCCGTTATAATATATTCCTATCTTCAACATCGAGGGCTTAAAACAGCTTTGAACTTTAAAAATAATTTAAAAAAAAATGGTCTTTTTCTGAAGGCCACGAGGCTAGCAGAGAACAAATAAGGCCATATTTGAAGTCAGGGAATCCAATTCTATTAAACTGAGCATATACTGTTTTTGTACCATTTTTGCTGTTGGACAGTCTAATTATTGTTAAGTACCATATGTAACGACTACCAAGGACAAAAAAGTTCTATTTTCTAAAGTATTCAATTTAATGTGGGCCGGAGTGTAGTTTATTTAAGTGGTTGGAATCTGTTATTAATGACATTTTTGAACCACTGTTTGGGTCCAGGTTCCTACATGGTAACCTTGTTTCTTCATATCTAGGTACTTCATAGGGTACAATGTAGCAATATTCGTCATCATAAATGTAACCCTTTGGACAGGCAAATGGAACAATTAAATGGAGTCGCCGTAGCGTATGGACAACGCACTCAGGAGAAGTTATTCTCTTGAATTCAATGTGCCTTCGTGCCCATGCGATTCCTGGAGAAAGACATATACTTTCTGTATATGGATTTCACCAAAAGATTCCTAGGTTAGATGGAGTAAATGTAATACTATAATGTTTTCTAATACTTAATCACAGTGCAACTCCATCTAACCAATTAAAGGAACATTAAAAAAATATACTATTAATCCAATATGAAATCATTTGAAGATACAAAATATTACAAGTGAGATTTTCTTGGCAGGGATAGTTCCTGAGCTTATCAAAGCCCCATATGGAAAATAAGTATCACAATCAAAAGAATTATCCCATGGGTCATAACTCTTGTTCAACTCATTTTCCGATTCAAAATGATTGTCATTGGTTAAATCATTTCCACCAATAAAATAACCAATATCCTTGCCTTTGTACAATATTAATGATTGTTGTGAAGGTACATAATAGGTTCTTGTTTGTTAAACTCACGGTAAATCTTTTTGCAGCAGGGATCTTTTTCTGCAAGAAAAAGTACAGAAGAGAAAATGCTCTCTTTTTTAAGCGTGCAAGGATACAATTACACGATATGTAACCTCCCACCCTTAAAAATACGCGCATCTTCAAGTTATAATTTTACCATTATTGATGTTGTAAATTAGCTATAATTAGAAGAAAGGAAAATTAATAGTGTAAGGAATACTCTTTACAACATATATAGAACATGCACACATTTTTTTTCCTTTCTTATTTTGACCAAATAATGGATATTTTTTCTATTTTCAAAGTATATTAATTTATTTGAGATGTTGTAGATATTTTTTATGACTTTTCGTCCAAATCAACTAAAAGAGATAGGGAATGAGAGAGCTTCAGTCCTTGACTAATGTTGAACCTTAGATATAACATCATCTATTCTAAGAATATAGGGTGTCCATACTTTTATAGAATGATAGAGATAGGGATTTTTTGTTTCAGAAAAATTAAGATTATTATTCAAACAAGATGTGTTTAATTCTTTAAATAATTAAATAACTTTAAATACTACTACTAAAATTGTATGTAACTAGATAATTAAACTATAAAGTCAAAAGTTCTGCTCTTAAAGAATCTGAAAAATAACTTTGAACTAAGATATGATAAAAAAGTTGAAGTCTTTGTACTTTTCAAAGAGTTGTTTTTGACTTTAAAAAAACAAAAAATAAATCTAATATTTACCCCCCAAAGTTCAACCTTAAAATATTCCAATTTCTAATATAAAATGTCCCTTCGGCAAAATAAACTTAGAACCCTGAAAATATAACCACACATATAGTTTGTACTATTTATATCGTTTTTACTATAAAAATTATTTTGCAAATTGTCGTTTTGAAGAGAGGCCAAGGTCACTCTTCTTATTGGAAACATCTTTTGACAAGTTTTTTTTGAGTTTTCTCATATTTCTTTGAAGTCTTTGATTTGTAATAGCTAATTTTCCTTTTTTCATAGTAGAAAAAATCAAAGGGACATAGTTCTAAGCAATAAATACTGATATACTTATACTCTTATCAGGTAATTAAAATTCAGAAAGATAATAAAACTAAGTACTCAACTACCGTTAGTTATAATAATACCTGAAACTACAAATGAACTTTTTAGAAACTTATGTAGAAGTGAGATACGTTCAAGTCTTTTAGCAATGATAAGAGATTCCTATTATGTCTTCAGTTTTGTTTAAACTAGGTAGGTAGTCATATTCTAGAATCGCTTTACTTTTAGTTGAGGGTGTTATTATAGTTTTTAATATGTAATAGTAATTGAGTATTTACCCTGTATTTTATCCAATATCTTATGAAAAACCATGAACAACTTGCAAATCTGGTCACTGTTAACATTTACATCTATATTCTTAGATTCTGGTGAAGAATTCTGCGTTGCTTACTGAAGATAAAATATTTGCCAACAGAAAGCACTGCCAAACTGCATTCAAACTAACAGATGAGTGTACTTCCAATATTATTAAACTATTTTTATACTTATATAAAAAAATATATGCTAAATGAATGTCGAAAGTAATATAAATTAAGTTTTATTTTGTCTGGGTATGAAATGAAGTTATTAAGTTAAAGGAAAAATATAATTTAGGATATGTTAAGAAATTGATTAATTTAAGATTGTGATAAATTGTTACGAATCGGATGATTTATCAATGTTCATCAATCATACTAGTCATTTCTCCTTCTTGTAGTAACAGGAAAAGAGAGATTCAACCTTCTTGTTGAGCGGGATATTTATTTATTTTTCCTTTCCAGTAGTTCTAGTATTCCTTCTATTGATTTAGTACACACGTTCTTACATTACAAGGTGTTACCTCACCGGTACAAAAATGTACACATTACTTTTTTTTATCAGCTGTCAATTTTTCTGCTTATTTTCCTATAATCTGTTAGTTAACGTTAATTGATTATATTATAATTAGCTCCTGTTAGTCTATTAACAACTCCCGAGCAGAGGAACTGTTTATCCCAAGTTGTGGAATACCACAGAAATAAATATATTAGTTTCAATAAATCTAATTTAAACCTTTAAGAATCAATGTATTTCTAGTATGTTATATTGAATTGTTTTTTAGTATAGAGTTATTAGCTTTCTTGAAAGAAAAATGGTGTCTTTTTATTTTATTCTATTTTTGTGTACATATACGTCAAGATAATAATACCTTGGGAGACTACCTGAGAAACACTCTGAAAATTTGGAAAAATTATAAAACCAACAGCCACATTTTTAATATTTTGGTAAAATTTATGAATGGGCACAAATAAAGGGTCAATAATATATTTATAAAAATTAAAGCCCAGTTTATTGGCTTTGATTTGATGCACATATCCATGGTATACAATAAAAAATTGCGAAGCTACAGTCAAAAGAATACAAACAGTCACTTTTTTGTCTTTTTTTATAGCCACCAACAATAAATTTTCAAGGCCCTTGTGACAGGCATAGATGTGGTCCAGAATCCAAATGACTGGTATATGTACATAGTTTCTATAGACCTTGGAGAACGGAAAAAAGTCAATAGTAGTTTATAATCTAAATCAAATAAAAAACAGATTCTACGAGTTTTTCCCTCGTAAAAAACCATCAAAATAAATTATAACCTATAGCATGATTCATCAATAATTATATTTTTCATATAAGTAAGTGTTACTAGACTATAATGAAGATTTACCTTTCACATCGTTACTTGATAGTACTTTGCAGTCCCTCCTTCAAAATTGACATCTTACCTCAAATTGGGCCTTCTTTAACTACTTCAACTTCTAGTACGTTCTAACACAGTTCCAAGATGCTTCTGGTGTTCCAATATTCTTCTGGTGCTACAAATAGGGCTTTCAAAAGTGGACAAAGTATCCACAGTTTCAAATCTTCTATTACTAATTATTTTCAAATAAAAATAGTCAATGTATATTGCATAAAAATATATTTAATTAGAGATTTCTTTGCAATTGTAAACGCAAATAAACACACATTGTCTGTTCCTATTGTTATTAGATTTTTGCATATATTATTTGATACATATACATAAAATTGCAACTCTGAAATTAATGCCTACTTTTAATCATTTTATGTTAATATGTGTATTTAAATTATTAAAAACTTTGTAAAATTTCTTTTTTTTAATCTTAAACGCTTAAAATTACAAAAAAAAAAAAAGTATTGGATAAAATATAATGAAGCTGTTCTACAATTATATTTTAGTATCCAATAACAAAAAAACCCAAGAAAAGGTATTAATCTCTTTCATGTTAGTTTATAAGTACTGATTCTAAATCATTTTATACATACTCATTTATGCATTTTTTCCGCAATTGTGACACCAAAACAAGAGACAAGAGGTCCACGTATTGAATCGTATCATGCCTCGATGGAAAATTAAAAGTTTAAAAGACTCTTGATGGATAAGGAAATATGATCAGTCAGTACTGGGTGGTCCATTAAGATCTGAACACTCTGAATTTTAAACTTGAAAAACAAATAATTTATTGAAGATGTAACAGATATTGGAGAGATGAATGAAAGAATGGAACCTGATACTGATTTATTTTTTTAGATACAATGAATATTGTATCCCTTAATGAGAATTCGATTGCCAGTTATGAGAGGAGAAGAAAAATATTGAAATATGTGGTATCTTATGTTGATGCTGACATAGTGGCTCTAGTTGACATAAGAGTTATGGAAAACACTAACTTGTTTCCTATTACTGAGGATTACAATATAGTGTACTCCTATGCTACCCAGACAGAGAAAAATCCATCGAGAGGTGTCATACTACAGATCCGAAAAGGTATTGAATACAAGACCGTGGAACAGGCAGGGGTAGAAATTTTGTTGTTTACGATGTAAAAAAAGAAAGGCACCTGATAAGAACAGTGGCCCTTTAGGGCCCAAATGTTGAGTACCCCTATTTTTTCAACAATATTGTCAATAAATATCTATATGATCTGCCTGAACGAATGTCTACCATCATAATGGGCGATTTTAATGTTGTGAATGTCTTAGTTAAGGGCACAATAAATTCTATCCATGGAAATAATTGCGGTGCTGTAATAAAAAAGAAAAAGAATTGATTACTACTTTAGGAATGTGGGACGTTGCAAATCACTTGAAAGCATTGCCACAGCACACATTTGAAATTAAATCTAAAGGTAAGGTTATAGAATTGGCAAGATTTGACAGATTTTTGGTCTCTGATGATTTGAGAGGAAATGTTAAATAATACTCGCTACTGCCGAGATTTTACTCTGACCATTATCCGACTTCTTTGACCTTGTGTGTCGACAGGCCCAATATTAAAAAGATATGGAAACTAAATGTGAGCCATTTGTTAGAAAATAGTGTGAAGAGCAAGTTGAAAATTATAATAAAACGCTCTGAACAATTGTTTGAATCAGAAGTGAGTGTGGCTCCCGGCGATGAGTTGGGAAAAATGCTCAAAAGATGCAGAGATTTCTTAGTAATCATGGCTCGAAGATCCAAGAAAAAAAAAACAACGCCGTGCGTATCTCGAAAGCCTCATATCTAAGCAAAAGGCCGGAGTGGAAATATATAAAGAAGTTGAGGACTTGGTTGGAGAAGGCACCAGAGGGAAGATAATCCTTTGTAGGTTAAAGATTGGAACTGTATACTTTAAGGGGCAGATACCTCTTCAGAAAATGGAGAATGTACAACAAGAGAAAAAAAGTTTGAAGACTCTGTTCAATAAACAAGGTAGGATCACTCAAGACCCAAACGAAATTGCTGCAACTCTGAAAGATTACAACGAAAGTGTTATAAGTGTACAGATTGTAATGAATATAATCTGTGCCTCAAATGTAAGTACAATACAGCAGATTTTGTTGAAAATATAAGCTATACAATGAGTAGTGATCGAATTTTGAATGAGGAAGACAACAAAAAATTTATGGATACCAACATTAGGACAGAGGAGATTTTGATTTATTTGAAAAATTATAAAAAGAAGAAAAAGTCACTTGGAATTTCAGGATTCCCGATGGAGCTCTACATAACCTTGAGGGAATTGCTGGCTCCAATACTGAGTAGGATATATGAGGAATGTTTTGAGAAAGGACACCTTCTAACTTTTATTTTCTTTAATACCAAAAGGGAAAAAGGATCCCCGGTATGTACAAAATCTCTTAGACGGATTACTCTTTTAAATAGTAGTTATCAAATAATGACAGAAATTTTCAATGAAACATTAAAAATGGTATTAAGCAAAATTATACATCGAGATCACAAAGGGTTTGTCCCTGGTAGATCTATAGAGGACGCAGTGAGCAGTGTGCAAGACTTGTTGTAGGAAAGAGAAACTACTGCGATAGCAATTTCCTTTGAAAAAGCATTTGACTCTGTGTCACGCATGCACATTATCAAATCATTGAAATGCAAGAATTTTGGAGAAGTTTTTATTCGGTATATGGGGACATTGAGAGCAGAATCTTGCATAAGTGGAAGTGGTCAACTAAGACATTTCAAGATCCAACGGTCTTGTAGGCAAGGAGACCCTTTATCTGCCTATCTTTTTATAATTGCACAAGAAGATCTGATTGATACAATATATAATAATGATCGAATATGTGGGATATTGGTCGGAGACGTGAAGATGATGAAGACATAAATTTATGCGGACGACATTACTGTCTTTCTACTTTTTCAAGAAAAAAATGAATCAATTTTTAAATTAATGGAAGTGTTAGAAGGCTTTGTAAGTAAAAGTGGATTCAAAATAAATGAAAAGAAGACTGAAGTGATCACTATGGGGAGGGAAACCGAGGAAAAAAATCACAACTAAGAAAAACTACACATACTAATCTATTAGGTATAGAGGTCGGGAGAACAAGCTACCTAAACTTTGAAGAAATAGAAAGTCAAGTGAAACAAATGCCTTTTGCCGGTGGATTATGAGCAAATCATATGGTTTAGAAGATTAAATGGGAGTCAAAGTACATGTGCATGCATCATAAAAGTGGATATGCAAAGAATATATGGTTATGATCTTCATGCCCATCCTGAATATGGTCATGCCGACCTTATTAAATTATTTAAAATTAAGGGAAGCTTTTGGTGTGGTATAGGTGCTGCATTTTCGAAGTTGCTTGAGGAAGTTTTATTAGGTATGAAAGGAGCGGAACCTCTAGTTCGAAACCCAAGCGTATTTCGGATCTTTGGGGAACACGGTCAGAGGGAACTGACCCAAGGAGGATGGAACGTGGTGGGGGATATAAAATTGGAGAAGTTACAAAATGATGGGCTCATTTTGATAAATACGTTGTTGGTTTGTCCTGAAAGACCTGTGAATGTATTTTTCTAATCAATAAGGAGTGTTTCGAAGGAGAGGATCAAGAACTTCATAACTCCACCTACCTCATCTGGTTTGAGGCTTATCGAAACAACATTTAGGAAGAGATGGGGATCAACAAATGTGCCAACGTCATTTTAAAAAGTATTCAAACCCCTCTGACTTGGTGGGTAAATTATAAGCTGTTTACAAATTCACTGCCTACAAATAAATGGGTGCAAAAGAACGGTACAAGTATTTGTAAACTGTGTGAGAAGGAAGAGGAGGATGATATTCATTTATTCATGAAGTGTCCTTATTCACAGAATGGAAGAATAAGAATCGAACAATATGTTGGAATTGTTGATGAGGGGGATCTCTACTTATCGTCAGACATAATGAAACCTAATATTATTACATTGAAATTTGTGTCTACAGTTTATAGACTATAGTCAATTGAAACGAAACCAAAAGCTCTGAATAGAAGTGTTATTGATTATGAATGGTCTATTTTAAATGATAAACTAGTTTTAGATATGTAAATATTTTATGTAGGCATTTTATAATTTATGTTATTTTAAACATATTTATGTTGGTTATTTTGAGTGTTTGTTTGTTTTAGAGGGTAGTTATGTTCCTGTTACTTTTATGTGTTTACTTTGAGGACAATAAACCGCCCTAACTCTGGCCCAAGAAAAAACAATTATTAATAAAGAATTGAATGCCAAAATTAATACTATAAATATATGTGTATCTGAGCTTTCCTAATAATTGATTCAGATGCCCACAGCCTTAATGATGGCTTCATAGCGGCGCCGGAAGGCCTGGCATCCACTGGCAGATGTAGTCCTCCCTCAAGGTGTCTCAGTGCTGGCTGACAGTGGCCTTGAGGGTCTTGGTGACGGACGGCGGGGGTTTCATCAGGGCTGTGGGGGCCAAAAGTACTAACAAAGTATCAGGATTTGTAACACTTTTCCTTAATCTCATAGCTAAGCTGTTGCCCTCTAGAACATTCTACAAATTTTGTTTTTGTTTTTTATTTTATATATTGAGAGGTCACCATTTTTAAAACTCTATTTATTATTACTAGCCGAGCCTAACCCTGGGTGAAACAATTGATAGTTGCAAATCTGGAGACTTTGTTACAGTATTAAAACTACCAGAGCGTCACCCCAATAAAATTATGTATCCAAGTCAAGAGATGAAAAAAGGTCTTATGTCCGAGTCTCTGATTGAGTTCATAGAGAGAGGTGAGTACATTAAAAAGAGAACTAAGTTTTGTGTAGCCAAAATATAGAGCAGGTTCACTTACGTCACAAATGAAGAGATAGCACCCGAGGGTAGTGGGGTGAGGAGGGTTGCCAAAGAATGTATGGCGGAATAGGGTCATATCAGGGGCAATTTATGCATTTAAAACAAATAAAGGTTTTAAAGTATAGCTACAATTATTTGTTATCTCAGCTCATCCCGCAAATATGAATACAAAGCTTATAATTGACTCAAAGTTGCCTTTGAAATATTAGCCTCTATGTACATGAGGGGAAAAAGTTAATTGGTATTTACCCTTGTCTTGATTTTTGTTATGAATGGAGAATACGATTGCATACGTCAAAAACAGGTAGGAAAATAATTGACATTTTGGAAGGTTAATCCGAAAGCTTATATAAAAAATTACATTCAATTACTTGATTCAACTGGATTTTACATTCATTCTCTTTCATAAAAATATCAAAGTGAATGCTAAGATTATTCAAGACATTAATTAAGAAGTTAATATCAATAAGTTTCAAGATATATTCTCCTATAGACGGAATCTTTAAAGACTCCGTCAATGAGAGATGCTACACGCAATGCATTGTATGATTTCATTAGGGTTATTAAAAATTTGTCATTTAATTTCGACTCTCAGGAATGAAAAAATGATTTCCAGCTGTGAAGAGCTCACTCTGCTTAATTTTTCTAGGTCCCCTAGAATTTAATCGCCAGTTTATGTAGATATTCCGGAAAAATTCGTCTTATATGGACATTATGAGCCCCACACTGTATTGACAGATGTCTATTGTCTATTCATAAATGTTCTTCTACGTTTACAATCAATGTGGGTCTATCATCTTTATCAAGAGAATATTTGTTTGCAACAGCTGAGTCATGTTCGAATGTACAGAATCTATAAAGTTATCGAGACAATACATTTATGTTGCAACAAACGAACTGAACTATAAATGACCTTGAACCCCAAGTATACGAAATCCAACTGATTCAGACTTTCCTCTCTTTGGTAGTACTTATAACTTCAAAAACTTGTATAAATGTTTCGGATAGAAAAAATAAAAAATCAAATATCCTAGTTTCCTACCTATCATCTCCAAACTTTCAAAACATCATTGACTTTTATGTGATGGAAAATCATAAAAAATTGTTCCCTAGTTCACCTCAAATTCTGTTTATCCAACACATATTTAAAAAACAACGTTTCTTGGGCTTTTTCCATGAGAGCAGCATAGAAAATAACTGGAAGCTTTCTCTCTGTTATTAAAACTTATTGGATTTTTGACTTTGAGTATTTTGTTTTAATACCTGGTTGAGCCTTTGACAGTAAGAAACAGAACATTACAAAATGGTTGTATGACAATAAAAACGCTCACCGCAAGAGTCTTTTAGTCCAGCATTAAGTTTTTCCGAATACCTTTTAAAAAATTGTCACTTTAAATACGTTTTTCTTAGGCAAGTACAACTTTGGCATTCATCAAAGGATTTATGAGCTCAAAAAAAGGTATCAAGTTTTTTTTTTTTTTTTTTGTTATTTCTGGATATATTGTCAAGTCACAAACATCATGGCTCAATTGTAATTATTTTTTTTTGGTGTGCTTCCTTGAGTACCTTTCATTGAATCTGGTAATAGCAATAGTCAATACCAAAGTCCAACTATTGAACAAATAAATAAAATACTCCCCTAAAGACATATGTTCTTTTCTGGTTATTAAAATATACATTGTGTGTGTATTTAGGAAAAATTAACAATTAAAATCGTGGTTTTTCTAATGCCAAAACTTAGGACGCCTATTTTCTGTTATTTGTTTAAATATATTATTCAATTATTAACTATTCTGAGTTAAAAAAAGACAAAAAACTTAAAGAGGGTTTCCTGTGAAGTCAAAAAAAATTGTACGAAGTCTTAAAAAAATATTGACTTATCTACTAATCAATAAAATTTAGACTTATTTAAAATGCTGCTTATTTATTTTGTTTTTGAGTCTTTTATCCTTCAGAATCAACGAAACAGGCGATGGATCTTCATGTTGAATTACATAAAAAAATGACGATCCTCATCCATATTAATGAGACAATTTTTTTTTCTGTTTGAATTTATGTTTGGACTATGTATACTGTATACTCATTTTTGTGTATCTTTACTATTAGTTGAGGATTCATTTTTAACTACGAGTTTTTGCAGCTAAGGCTCAGCCAGATAGCACTCTCAAAACTAAAGTACTCTCTGACTCATGACGTCATTTTAACTTTTCTTTCATTTCAGGAAAGGGAACAACAAAGTAATGAGTAGCTGTGTGTTAATTTGCTCGTAAAAACGGAGGTAACAATGAGGATTTTGTGGGGTAATCATCTTCCATATTATTGAAAAAAACAAAATCTCTTAATCGACGCCATAAAACTCCGGGCAATGCCGGGTACTACGAAGGTGAGTGTAGGTTATGTTCCCATTGTTTGTTTGTTTGCTTGTAACTCACCATGATTAAAAGATATGGTACAGGTTTGATCAAATCTGTACGAAGATTATATATGGTCATTGGTCACACTAAGAGGCCATAAAATTTTGAGAGGTCAGGGTAACACAAAACTTAAAAAAATGGTTAATCGACTATAACTGAAGGTACACAACTATATTTGATTTTAGGCGGAGGTTCTGCGCTTTACTCAGTCCCCCCCATTCTAGTAAATAACAATTGTTATCTTCTGAAAATAAAGGAAAAAATTGCAGCAAACCTGCAACGGGTGGAAAAAAGTGTGCGTCTTATATTAGATTCAATAATCATGTACCTCCACACACTCAATTCCAATTTGCAGCTTCTCCCAATGGGATTCTTTGGCGCACGAGTAATCCGACACTGCTAAAAAATAGGTCCAACATTTTCCGGGATGTACGTATTCTTTGGGAGATGCATTAACTGGAGTCGCTTTCAATAGAGTCAATTTTTTTAGTAGTGTCTAAAGAAATGTTTGTTTTCTCGTAGTTCCTGATGTTGTCCCTTGCCTTTGTCCCATTTAAAAATGGTATATCATATCAAAAGCAGACTGTCAGCTTCTGACTCAACCAACTAAAAATTGAGTGCTCAACTGATAAAATAAGTCAGGTAAACGGAGGTACAATTCCGAATCTTTGCTTATATTTTGTAAATGTAATCCATTGATCCGGGAAGATTAGTGAGGATGCTGTATACAAAATAATTGAAGTCCAAAAGTGTAATTTCTTTATTATTATTATGGCAATTAAAACGACATATCACATCAATAAAAAGTACATAATGGAATAGATTAACTTAATACATACAGTACAGTTATATTAGTAAAAATATTGAAAAAGTTACGGAAAATCAAATATTGTATAAAAAGTTATAAATCATAATTAATTCATAAGAGAATTTATGAAATGAGCAGAAAAAAACCACTTTTTCATAATACAATTCCATATAATTAAACTAGCTATAAAATACACATTGATTATCTACAATAATTAATTAATTAATCATCAATATGTTGAGTATATGTAGGTTACGGTATAATTGCCAACAATTGATCTCTTCTTTTCTTTTTGTTTAAATCAATAGTTTTGGAAAGATTAAAGAGGAATTCATTTTCATTTAATTTTTTGGCAGTGATTCTGTAAATCTTTTGTTACACAATGTAAAAAGAGGTGCAAAACAGTTTATATCCTTATTCCGTCTTTGTTCATACATAAAAATCCTATTCGGTTTGATAGTACAACTTTTCTTCCACGCCTATTGGGAAGTTGACGCCGCTTCAAATCCTCATCATTCTTTTTCTTTTCCACCATTTTTCTTTTCATGAACGAAAAACAAACGAAAAATATGATTTGAAAAAAAAAAGAAGAAGAAGGATTTATGTGACGTCACTTAGGTGCTGGAAAATTTGCCCTTTGTATTGGAAAATTCCTAAATAACTATATGTATTGTTTCTATATAAATGAATAAGTAAAAGAGGATATGAATTTGAAATCCAATTCATTGTAAAAAAAAGAAAAAAAGTGACCCCTAAGTTGCAGCTATACAGTTCCCTTCACAAAAGCAATTCCCAATGCCTGATGAAGGATCCTTATCTTCATCTGGTCCTTCGTGTCCTCTTCCATGATCTCCACCAACGTCTCTTGAAGGCCCTCGACTTCCACTGCCAATGCTTATGGCATCGTCATCCTCGTAGCCAGTGAAGGAGAGGATTTCAGACTTGGAAAAGAAATTTGGATCCTCACATAATTTCTTGAGTGTGAGCATGAGGAGTGAGGATGTACTTGAGGAGATTTCATTCTCAAACTTGTCGGAGTACAACCTACAAAAACAAACATGGCCCTTGTAATAACTGTCATTGCTTATAAAAAGATTCTAAAATAAAAATTATATTGAATCTCGATCAAATTCCTGTAATCAAAATGAGTATAAAAAATAAATAAAAATGACTTGAAGTATACTTTAGAGCAGCAAACGATAGAGATTCATGCAAAATCAGACATGGAAGGGGAAGAATTATAATAATATTTGTGTGTTGTTAATTGCTGTTCTTTGGGGGGGGGGCAAGGACAGAGAGGGGACAGGCGCGCGCGTTGGCAGTAAAATATCATTCGTATATAGCAATATACTCTCATAACCTCATCATACACAAACAACATCTTGGTGGTGCGGCCGCACACCCACATAAAGACAAACACACATACCATATGAATAGAGATGTGAAACTACCCACATTATTTAGCGTATAGAGTGTACAACGTGTTCTTGTATCCTTGCACGCTTACAAATACAAGCATTTTCCCTCACTTACATATAATACTAGACACCTGTAAGTAAAGACGCAAGCACGCCCGCTATAAATCAAGTTGAAATACTGGGAAATTGCTAAAGTAACTCGGATGTAAAAATTGTCGGAATCCCGATAAATGTAAGTTAAAACAAGAACTTGTAAGATAATTACAATGCTCTTATTAATTATTCATCCCTATTACGGAAATTAAAACGTATTATCATCGGGGAAAACTATAGTTTTCATAGTGATTTCAGTCAACATACAATATGCTGACTCATCAAATTTGCTAGTATAAACTTTTCCTTCGATTTACACTCACGAACATTTGACAATTTTCACATTCTAAAAATAACATTACATTAGTTTATAAGGGTCATTTGTCAAAAAGTATTTATTAGATTTAAATAGCCGAATATATGCCTATATGAAAGTCATAAATCACAGACCTTATGAAATTATTAAATTTCAGTACCAAGTATATGTCATGTCCCTTTTTTATATGGGCATATACTCTGCCATTTAAATCTAATAATTTTTTGTTCATAAAAATATACAAAATGGCTAACAAATCAATTTTTCTACTCCTTTTGTAGAGGGTGAGCTTGAGACTTTCCTTACAGGTATTCCGTGCCATATGTATAACACCAGAGACTCAGACATTCATTTCACAACATAAAAGAGGTTCTTTATATTCATAACTATTTCGGGAAACTGGGAAGAGATACATAATCCGAAAAAACCATGCAATAAACACGAAATTGGAGCACACACGCCAGCGTCAGGCTATGTGTATTTTTAAAACACATAGAGGTATAATATATAGAGATAATATATACGGTTCACCCTACATAAATTTTAGAAAAAAAGGAAGAGAGACAGAAATGGAAAAAGGGACCGAATGAATAAAAAAATAACAAAAAAGAGAGAGAGAGAGAGAGATAAACTCACCGGATTTTAAAGTTTGTTTTATTGAGAAAATGTTTATATTTCTTAATTAGTTTGTTTTTGGATTGAAGAAAATTATTACGTCATCAATTAATTATATAATTATAAGAATATTGATCAATTTCTAACTGAATTGAGATACTAGTTTTTCTCTTGTCAAGATAGATCAACTTATTTATATTAAGTTTGGTTTAGTTTGATTTGTTATTGTTTTATTTTAAGTAGAGGATCTCTACACCTGGATTTCGTTCTCCAGAAGTTCAGATAATCTAATGAAGAGAAGAAATAAAGAAAAAGAGAGAGAGAAAAAAATCATCAAATGAATTTTATGCCAAATTCTCTCAAGCAGTAAACAATAAAAATAAATAAAATAGAATTAAAGAACTTCCTATCAAATGAAAAAAACAAAAAAAAACTAACAAGGACTAATCAAACTTCAAAGATCCCTTAAAAACAAAAAAGTAAAATAAATAACCTTTTTTACAGAAGCACTCAAAAAACAAAACAATGAAAAACTCTTCTAAGTAAATCAAATTATAACATTAAAGCGCTTGATTCTCTTCACCTCATATTTAAAACGTTTTTCCACGAGTCAGTCAAACAAAATATCAAAGGAAACGATTAAATATTAGTAGAAAAATAAAAAGCATGGCTGATATATGATCACATTGAGAGACGACCTATCTGTTGCTAGAAATTATTTTAAATTATACTGATACCTTATAAATTTTCAAAATAGGGAGAAATAATTAATAAAAACATTCGTATCTTGCTTGCTCTTACTAACATGTACTTTTTTTTTAAATTTACCCTCACCGCAATTTAACAAATATTCACTTCTGTAAAGATGATTAAATATCACAACCTGTCATAAACTACGACAGAGTAAATAATTTTTATGCGGCTTGCCAAAGAGCTTCTAATGAAAGTTAAACATAGATATCTGAAAAAAAAAGTATTCCCGTGTTTGCCACAAGAAAAACATAAGGTTTGTTTTGATGTCATAAAAATTTGGTAACCCTGAAAAACTGTACATCAGTTTTTGACTTTGGGGTCTAAAGTAATGGGGGAGGGTGTGATAAAGTTTTTGATTTATCTCTCAAGGCAGTTGTTCCTGATTTCATTTAACATTAGTTCAATGTCTAGAGAAGTTAAAACGGACGAAATCCCGGCGAGCGTAAATTTAAATAAAAAGTTTCTGTTCTTCTCATTCAAAATATTAGTGCTCCCATAAATTATTTATCCTCATTTTGACAATCAAAACTTATTATTTGCAATCAAGGAGTACTAAAGTAAATCATTATCTATGTCTCCAGAGATGTATTGACTCAATGTATTTTTATGACATTCTCTCAGGTGTAGTGTTTGAATTCACTGGGATCTTCACTTTTCAGATCTATGCGTTATTTTTATATCTTTGGGCACAATTTATGTTTGGTCAATGCTTTTCGGGCAGAAAGGGTTCTTTTCGTCCAATTTCTTGACTTATAAATTACATTTAAAAATCTAAGTTTATATTATTTTGAAATAATAATAGATAAACTTTTTCTAATTTTATTTAATTGGTCAGATGGAGTTAAACTAATTAAATATAACTATACATTATAGTATTATAATTACTGCATCTGAGCTAGGGTGGCTCATTAATTGAGTATCACTAGTAAAAAACAATATAAAAGTGTTATTATGTCAAATATTTGCTGACTGGATACCCTAGGCTGTGAGCCATTTTGAAAGCTTACGCAGGGATGATGGTATTCAAAATGTGTAGTTGATACAAAAGTATTTTTTCTATACCTGATCCAATGTATTGATGAAACAGCGAACATTTTAAAATAAAATTGAATTGCAAATTTCTAAAAGAAATCTGTAATACTTTGGTTGACTATTTTTTTATTCTTAAAATTATATGTATATCTGTGAATACTTTATATATTTAACACTCAACCAATTTGTCACTTCCTTTTCTTGACCAACGTTAGGCTATTTTTTCATATAGTAAGATAATATAATAAGAAAATATGTTTTCTATTAATATAATCTATAACCAACATTAAATAAGATTTATAAATTATAATCCTGATCCATTTCTAGCTACAAAAATTTTTTTAATTGAAAATTGGTCAAAATCGGTATTTTTTTTTGTATTTGGTTAAAATTATTTTCTCTTTATCTCAATTAATTCTGTAATTTTTCGAAAAATCAAGTGTTTTAGCGCTTTTTCAGTTAAGCAAATAGGTTTTGCAACACTAAAAGGACTTAAGTAAGGATTTCAATTTTTTTCTATTCAATGATCCATTGATTATATATTTGCAATTGCATCCATGAAGTTTTGAGCCGAAATTCCACTTTTTTGATTCCAAAACTCATGTTTCAAATATGCCACAGAGGGGGTTTAGTATTTATATGTTAATATAATTTGAGTTAATCGAGCACCTGAAGAAATGTTATCCTCTCAAACACTTAGTGCACAATTAATTCAATTCCCTTTCTCACTTCAGAATAGCCTTAAATTGGTCGAAACTTGGAAGAGAAAAGGAGAGTGTGCTTCCATCAATAGAGTATTCCTTGCAAATATTTATATATTAAGACACCTTCTAAAATGTAATATTAAAAGCAACCCTTTTCAAGTAATGTTTGACTGGCTCATGAAGAAAAATTTAACGTTGGTCATTAATAAACTTTTAAGTAATAATGATTTATTTTGTCTCTTATTTTTAAATAAATACTGAGAAAGGATATTCATTTTAAATCCTTGCAATTCAAGAAGAAAACAAGTCTTAGAAATATGAGTGAGCGAGATGTTATAGCAGTAAACTATTGAAAATCAGTAATTTAATCAAATCAAGGTTTAATTGAGCAGAAAATATAAAATTTCCCTTCCTTTCTAAACATTAGCTTTATGCAAAAAAAAAAAAAAAACCTTGTCTTTTTAGTTTTTGTTTTACATGTATGATTTTTTTAAGAAGAGGTAAAATAAATATGCAGTACATTCCAAAGCTCAAATACTTACGTAAAAGGCGGACCAAAAGGAGACCACTTATCACCCACATGAAGAATCATAAGTAATGTGTTTTCAGGAAGAGTTTGGAAATATTCTTCTTCATCCACTTCCGTTCCATCCTCTTCTAAAACGACATAAACTTTTTTCTCTTGCGGATAATTGAGCATTTTTTTACCTGGGAGGATGATTAAAGAGGGATATCTTAGAGTCATAAATTAATGCACTTTTGCATTCAAGAGTAGAAACATTTCTTTGTTATAAAGTTACCTATACACTTTATTACTATCTAATAATATGCATAATTCCATGTATAACTCATAATTAAATGTTTGTGTGAACATTTTAATAAATTAATTAAATTCTATTTGCACCAAATTAAATCAAAATAACTTGTGATTGGTTTTTATATTTCCTACTAAAAATAAGAATGAATACACTTTTGAAAATGAAACAAACCCTTTTAATTATTCAAAGTAGTATAATATACATTATATTTTCAATAGAGCCTTTTCACCTGATAATGCTCCCAAAGTGAAGGTTTAATAGCAAAAAAAATTGTACATACTGGTATTGTCATTATATCAATATTTTTTTGTAGCGGTTCTGTATTCATATTATGGCTGATAATGGTCATAAAAACAGTTGTTGTCTACATCATAAGTATTATATTCAAAATGTCGAAAAAATGAGAAAATAAACTTGAATGAAACTTTTAAAATGGAGCAAAATAATATTAAAATGCAAACGTCTGAATCCCTTTACAAATAGAGAATGTTGGTACAAATGTATTTCTAAATGGCTATAGAGGTAAAAAAAACGCCCTTTGAAGGTTTAAACATACAAAACTTTTTCATTAAAATAAAATGGAAGATTACATTAAGATGTCACCCTTTAAAGTTAGAAACCTTAGGGTACACTTTATTAGAATTTGACCTTTTTGTGTAACCTTTGACCTTTTATATAACCATAAAACTGTACCTCATAAATTTAAAATTTTATATAACTATTGCTTTCAGCAATAAAAGGCTTTAATGATCACGGCATTTGCGAATTTATTCTTGTTACTTTGAAAATAGATTAAAAAAATACGCATTCATGGATGAAAAAGGAATTTTAGGGCTTTGAGGGGAGGGGGGGGCCGAAAATTATAAATTATTATTTTCTAGATTACTTAAAAGATGCTCTTGCATCCAAAAAGTTAGGCTAAAATTGATTTGATTTTAACATCTTTCCTTCCCCCAAAAGTAATCCAGACTGATTTTAAGTTATGTCCACGATTTCACCTTTTACATACGGGGTTTGATGCCAATACTTTGGTAATTTTCTATACTTTTTCGACTAAAATTAAAAAAAAAAAAAACCATGTTCTTAAGAGCAATTCATATGTAATTACAGAGATGACCGGATAATTACTTTTTGGGATGGGATATTATTCTTGTTTTTTGTACAAATAAACATTTAGTTTGTTGGATCCTGAAACTCGAGGGGGTTACAATTTTTTTAGTCAACTAATGGAGCTCCAATTACTATTTTAATTAGTTATTTAGTATAAAATGGATTAACACTGTTACTACTATGTATATCTAGTACCACTGGTACATACATTCCCTTCAGTGTAGGAGTGCCATCTCTTCATTTTTGGCGTTAGTATATTTTTCCTAAACAAAGCCTAGTTCTCATTTAATGTACTCACCTCTCTCTATGAGCTCAATCAGAGACTCGGCCATAACACCTTTTTTCATCTCTCGACTTCGATCCATGATTTTATAGGGACGACGCTCTGGTACTTCTAATACTGTAACTAAGTCTTCAGAGTTGCAACTATCAATTGTTTCAGCCCGGGTTAGGCTCGGCCTGTAATAATAAATAGAGTTTTACAAATGCTTACATCTCAATATGTAATAATAAAAAAAATAACATGATAACCAGGACAATTTGAATCCCTGTTCTAGAACAGGGATTCTCAACCTTTTTTTTTTTTAGCAATGTACCACTAGTAAAATATGTATCCAACCCACCCAGCACAAAGCATTTTTAGCTTCAATGACAGCCCCTGTCATTGAAGCTAAAAATGCTTTAATGATTTTGTTAAAGTGAAATCCAAAAATTATATTTTTTGACAAAAAATCAAAAAATCCACAGCTATTCACAAGAAAATAATCTTTTTTGAAAAACATTTCAAAAATCCATATTTATTTTTAAAAAAAAATTTTTAAATATTTTTTTTTAAATCAAAATTAAATTTTTAGAAGAAAAATTTGAAAATGTTTAATTTTTATAGATTAATCCAAAAATTATATTTTTCGACAAAAAATCAAAAAATCCACAGCTATTCACAAGAAAATAATCATTTTTGAAAAAATTTCAAAAATCCATATCTATTTAAAAAAAAAAATTTTTAATTTTTTTTTAAATCAAAATTAAATTTTTAGAAGAAAAATTTGAAATGTTTAATTTTTCTAGTAAAAACAAAAATTCCTTAATGAGGGGGTCCTACAGCCCCTCCAGCCCATCCCTTGCAGACGCCCCTGAGTTATTTACCACCTGAAAAATATTGTTTCAAAATCTCAAGTACCCCTTAAAGTTCTCCAAGTACACTAAGGGGTATGCGTACCCCCATTGGAGAACCCCTGCACTAAAGGAGAACAACTTAGCTATGAGATGAATGTGAAATAAACAAAAATCCCGATCCTTTTCTAGTAAATGCATAGATATTAATTAATCCGTTGTCAATCCTTGATTCTACTCCAAGCCTAATACTTATATTTATGTAGGATATTTTTGAGGAGCGCAAGGAAAAGCCGGATTAGACTTCTTGTAATTTTACATTTTGTTATTATGAGTTTTTTTGATAATTTATGCTCAAGGTAAGGGGAAATTCTTCTTTCCGAGATAAAAAACCATATAAAAATAACACTGTTAAGGTTGATATTACTGAAGTATTATCCTCCTTTTAGAAATAATTGCTTTTTATATAAATAACTGTAAATCAATCAATATTCATATATTCTTTTATTTTGTGTTTTTGTGCATTTTAAAAGCTCTTAAATGCATAAAATTTCTTCTTTGTGCAACGCCAGGGTTTATTCTACGCACTCTGTAATGGGAGAAACGTTTTAATAATGTTTCAATAATCAAATAAAGGGTTATTGATGAATCAGCATTTGCTACCTCATTAAAAGGTTGTTTTTGCAACTGACAAATCTTCAAAAAGTAAGGTAACTTTACAAATTCTTCAGGCATGGTACATTTGGTATGCTTGAATTTTTTTTTTTGTTGGTACACTTGCCAAGAATATATATTGACTATTTTAGCTATATAATATCCTTAGTTTCTTTGTGAGTGGAAAAACTGTTAAAGGTTTTTTTGCTATTGATTACAAGGTTAAAAGAAAATGGAATTAATCTATCCACAACACTTGAAATGTTAACCGTGGTAATCAGTGAAACTGTTCTGAGTAAAAAGAAAAAGAAAAAGGTTTACAAGTATTACAAACTCTCCCAAATGGCCAGGAAGAGCCCAAGTACGTCAACAACAGATGAACACCGTCAAATCACTATCAAAGAAGTTGCTGAGGATATTGACATATCGGTTGGCTCGTGCCATAAATTTTTCGAACGTTTTGAGCATGAGACGAGCGTCTGAGAAGTTTGTTCTAAAACTACTGAATCTTGACCAAAAGAATAGTCGAGATTATTTGGCCAAAAATAATACCACAGTCTCCCTCAGCCGCCCTATTTGGCCTCATGTTATTTGTTATTGTGGTCAAAACTCAAGAGACCAATGAAAGGACGGAGAACGATTGAAGAGATAAATATTGTATCTCTCGAAGAGCTCAAGGCTATACTGAAAAGTACTTATGAAATATACTTCAAGGTTCGTTAAAAGCGTTGGCATCAGTATATTGTACCTGATGGGATTATTTGAAAGGGACACCAAAATTATTGATGCCCTAACTTTTGAACACATCTCGTATGTAATAATTGCAAAAAATATATACTTTATTATGTTCAATTTGCGAATTAATTCTGGTTGGTACTCGTTTATGAAAATCGAATAAGTTACAAATTAAAATGAGAGATATAATAATCTCTTTTGAATAATTTTCAGAACTTGATGCCATGATAACAAAGATTTTGTACCCGTCCCAGTTTTTTGATCCTTTTTCAACCAAACATAACAAACACGCATGTCATTTAATGCAGTTGACATGAATTTCTGTAGCATTCGTTTGGGATGGTGAGGAAAAGCTAGAGCAGAAAACATGGGGGCTTACATAATTGGTGTGGGTACATATTTTTTAGACGATATGGTCCTACAAATGTTTGTTAACTTACCAATTTAGTATAGTATCGTTTTAATTGCCTCTTGTACCGGTATATCGAACAACACTAGCTAATAATTGAATATTCAATGGATTGCATTTTTTATTGAAAATTAAGGGTCGATAAGTATCATGTGGCACAGAGTAAATATCAAATGTTCAGAGTTATTTACTCGTAGTATAACCATAAATACAAAGTACTTTGAATAAATTTAAATGGTAACATCAATTAGTAGTTGTTAATTTAAACGATTGATGTTGTAACCAAATAAAGTGTTCAGAGACGTACAAACTATAAAATGAACAGTTGTTTTATACGAATTACATAATTGCAAATTGTACACAATCATGGGTGTAAAGGTAGATTGGTCTAAATATCTTTAGTTTAAAGCATCTAGGTGCTAATCCGCTATGTAACACACATATATATATATAAATACAATTATATAGACGAAAAAAATTGTATTTGTTATGAAACAAGGTCTTAAATAGCAAATACATTACGTTTAGTCCAATCTTAGAACTAGTGTAAAAAACTTGTAATTGAATGGTAGTCCTAACAATTTGAAAAATGTTTGAGAGTTCAGCAGTTTAGCTGTCATGAATTTTATTAGATTAGCTGCAAACAGCTATCAGAGGAATAAAATAAAGGCAATTACCACTTTGCACCTAGGAAGGCCATACACAGAAATTACGGCGATGTCGATACTCAAATTCTACCTTGAGTTCAACAAGGACCTTTAACAAACCCTCAGATTACTCTCCGTCCTTCACTAGCACACACAAGGGGGCTACTTTATATTTGGATGTTCTCTAATCGAAAATAAAATTATAATTATAACATATTTGAAAAAACAAAACAAACATTGTTCTGCTTTCCAACTACAAAAAAAATATAGCACGCTAGAAAATTCTTATAATTTACAACTCTAGTTATATTCTATTAGTACTAATATGTAAAAATGATGTTGAGCCTTACACTTATTTATATTATAAACATGAATATCTCATAAATGATATATTTCATTTTTACAATCAAATATCAATATAAAAATTCGACAATTACTTTCATGAATATATTCAAATTTTTTTAAAAGTATATTTTTTTTGAATGATGACAAATTGTACTTTAAAAACATTTTTTATGTAAATCGAATCTTTAATATGAAGACACACATATGTGTTGTACATATTATATTAGATTTATTAATTCGTTCTGACTTTTAGAAAGCACAAAAACGTTGTAGAAAATGACTGATCTTTATTAAAACGGGATAGAATAGAATTACTTTCGAGTTATAAAAATCAATTTTTTTTTCTGCTGAAGACATTTAAAAATCCAATTTTGACAAAGTTTGAGGCTTATCCAGCAATTTTTGTTGGCATACAGGACATTTTAATTCAAAACAAGGAGATTTTGGAGTCGATATTGGGCATTTTTTAGCCTTCAGTCAAAAATGTAATATTTATATGATTATTTTAATATTTGGTTCAACAGTAAAGAATATTATGCAACTTGTTTTAAATATTTTAAAAGTATAAGTTGTGCTCAAAGATTTCCTGTTTCCCAGGTTTTAACAAAGATGATGACCCTTGGACTTTTTGTATAACAACTATCAATTTTACTAGTCTTCAACTTTGCTACGTTTCTTCCGGAGTTGTGGACTTGGGACTAGAATCAAAACTGATCCTATATGTGGAAGACTTTCTACGGAACTTGATCACGCAATCAATGACTTACAAATTGACTTAAACTCGAAAGCTAAGACTCAACACTACAAGTAAGTAGAACAAGCTTTGACCAAATTCAGATGCTGTATGAGTGTTTCACTCCGAAGTTTCCCCCCTATGCTCATTTAAGACGTTATGTAACTAATAAAATAAATTTCCGTTTGTTTTCACTTTGAGTACGAAAATTAATTTTTTTTTCTTAATGAAATAAAATGATTCCGATCGTTTTTAGTTCATAAATTCATATAAATGCAAAAATTGACCCTTGTAAGAGTTAAATAGGATAAAATGCTAGTAATATCACCCGTTTCATATAGTTCCACACTACCTAATACAGTTTTGAAATTATGTCATCAAGTGTCTATTCCTTGAAAAAGTGCAAATAAAAATGGAAAGCTAACCTTTTTTATTCAAAACTGTGTATATTCTGAATATATATATTAATTGTAAAGTCATAATTTGACTATAAAATCCATTTTACTAACTCTAGAATCATTTATGCAAGATTAACATTTTTCTGTATGGAGTAAAATGGTTACTCCGTAGGAGAAATGAGGGAAATGAAGTTGATATTGAAAATGAATATACGTTTAAATAAAACTTAAAAATTCATCAAAATGTATTTGTCCGAATCTGAATGGGGCTAAAGTTTATTTCAATTGTATTGAGCAACATTTTAGATTAAACTACTATTTTTTTTATACGTATATAAAAGGTAAAATAGGATTAAATATCTGCAAAGAAATGGGATTATGACATCAAAGTAACTTTTCTCACTTTCTAATCTCTAATATACACAATACTAATAAAAAAATACGGACTAAAATGACATCTCATTTGTAAATAAATTAGTTTTCCATCCTACAACACAGATATGGGGGCCTCATATATACGTATAAAACGTTCAAAAAGTCAACAAGAACAAAACAAAAAGAAAAGACCAGTAACTAATTGTTTGGATCTCGTTTGGGATTCCATTTGACAAAAGATCAAATAAGTCACTGAAAAAAAGATGATGATATTTTTTGATATATTTATATCACGTATATAGTCTTTGAACAAGGATTTAAACATTATTTTTGTTTCAGACTTCGTTATTTATATGGGCTTTTAAAAAGTCAGAACATTCTCAAACAATTTGTCTATTAAAAAACTATTTAATCACGAAAAAAACTTACACTAAGAATTAGTAGTATTAAAGGAAGTATAACACTTTAATTGGCTCAATGAATATTTTAAAAATTATACGTATATTTTGGTGTATAAGATTTTTTATCTTGCCTCTTTAAATTGTTTTTTACTTTGATTCTATAAAATTTAGAGATGAAGAACAAATATATTTTAAGCTACCATTCGTGAAGAATAAAACATTTATAATACATGTTTTTAACATAAGAAGGTTAAGTTATCAATAAATATTCCTTTGTTGGTAATTTACATTCCTCTTATTGGTCAATTAAGTATAACAAGTGGACATGTAATACTATAATTTATCCATTCAACCTCGGAAATAGAAACAACTATAGATTTTCTTCAGTTGGAGAGAAGGGGTATCAAGCGAAAAAATCCTTCTGAATAATATACTCTATGTTTTATACGTCAAATAGTCCAATAAATCTGTGGAAAGGAATGTTTGGTGTGTTTTTGTAATTGTTGGATTCTCTTGGGATCCCAAAAATTAGAAATGTATATCTCTGGATTAATTATATTACGTGCAAATGATGATTTGTCGGTTATTTATATTTAGGTCCTTCGTTGGAAATCAGTTTTTGATCAATGTACATCATTGTAGCATTAATCCCGACAAACAGATTTGTAAATTTTGGGATCTAAGGACAATTGGTCAATTAGAGCAATACCCCAAATATTCCGTTCTTCAGAATCAGTGGATATGCTCACGTACAATTATTTATCTTCATTTGAGAAGTTGATGTATATTAAGGACTTTTTACTCCTCGAAAAATTGTACTTGAGCAAGACCCTGGGAAATACATTTAAAGATAATAAATATTTTAAAATTTAAGTATCTTTCAAACTATATTAATAGAAAACATAAATTTAATGCAACTTTTTCCCCATAAATTTGTTAAGGATAAAAAATTAATCAATGTTTTTTGTACATTAAAAGGACAATTGTGATAATCATATTTTTTTTTTTCAAGGTTTACTATAAGTCCTTTGTTGCAAATAGTTGTATGCCTATCCTCAACATTAGCAAATCATTTGCAAAGGATACATCTCTAAAACACTTTTTATCAATATGAATCTTCGCTATTTACTTAACTTTTAATGAATGAACTAATTTAGTGAATCTTGTGAGTAAATACTTGACTCTTTGTGGGTTTTTTCTCCGTTTTTTTAGGAGTTGTACTCCTATAATTTCACGAAAACCAGATCCCAAGAGATAAATCCTATTACTCATTAGAGTGGATTTCCCTGTATTTTTGTGGGCTTTAGATCAACAATAATTTTAATAGAAAATAAAAAACGCGAGATTTCGCATTTACCTAATTACTTAGCTCATAAGTTAAGCTACCCTAATATAAATGAGCCTATAAAAAAATATGATGTATAACTGGTACATCAAAGAAGAAAATATATAATTATAATTGTGTCAATTTCTCCTCGAGCATTCATAATATATATTTTGCACAAAGACAAAAAATGAGGCCTTCAAAATACAAATATCATATATGTTGAGTCTTCAAGGTCAAGACATAAATAGGTTATTACTGGGTTAAAGAAATTGGGTCACGCAGACACGCGTATAAGTAAGAAAAAAAAAATTAATTTGTTCCCTTACCTTTTTCCACCGGATCTACCGGCCATTTTGAGGGGTCTGAATTAATGGCGTGGATTCGTAGTTTGTATGTTGTTGTCGACGTCTTCTTAGAGTAGCAGCATGCTACTACTACTACTAGTCTCTTGAAAGAGGGTTTTGGATGGGAGGGGAAAACGGAGCTCTGATGTTATGTACTCCCTTCTAGTTCGTGGAGGATTGACAAGTCAGCTACTGAAGTTAACCGTTATAAGTATTATTATTTTTGCTGTTTTTATTATTATTCTGTTTTCTCTCGTTTTGAGGCATCTCTGTTGTCCTCGTTTTTACTCAGACCTTTTTCAGGAACAACAAGGGAGAGCGAAAAGAAAGGATGGAGAGCAAGCAAAGAGAGAGAATTGAAAAGTGAAAGCCTTTTGGCTCTCTTTTTTATTTCTATCGTTCTTTCTCTCTCCCTTCCTCTTTAATTCACTTCATTTACATACATGAAAAACCATATTTCAACAATGAAGAAGAAGAAGAAAATAAAAAAAACGGGGAGACAACCAATGCATTTGACCATGAAATTCAAAGGGACTTCATAAGAAGGACTTATTAATTTTCTTATTATCTATATATGTTTGTACAAGCTGCAAAATTTTGTATAAGTTGTAACTTATAAATACAGATTATATAATTTGCAACTCAAAATGAGATATTTAATTTAGAGGACTTGTGTTGTGGATAATGGCAATAATTCAATATTAATAAATGATCCATATTTATTATGATATCATCTTTGACTATTATTTTATTGAAAAATACTGATGGACATTGGTAAGGACTTGAATTTGAGTCCATACTTGAAGACTTGTGACTAATTTTGATCAGACAATTAAGGACTTGAAAGCTAAGACTCGTGACTCAGCATGGACTCGAAAGTCATTTCAATTTCTTCACTGGATACATTGTACTATTGAAAGTATATTAAACTGTCTAAAGAGTGGAATTTGACTCCATGAAAGTATTGAAGGGCTTGGACTTGTGAGCCAAGACGTGAGACTCGTCTTGGACTTGCAGTATAAGAACTTATCCCCACCTCTGTTAATTTATAATTTCAAATACCCATCTGTAAATATATAATTTTAATAGATCAAAATGAATTGATATCAATGGATAGTTAGTAATTTTAGAGGACATAGGTTATAGTTAAATAAAGCTTATTGAGACGGTTAGATTGTAAATCGTACGTACGTACATCGTAACTTGTAGCCAACATAGACAGGGTTGACACATTTTATATATTTTTAAATTATTTCAAGAGTAAAAATTAAATGAGAGGTTTTGTGAGGATATTTATTTAACAAAATCATCTGAAAATAGTGTTGGACACAACTTTTATTCCATAAATGAGCCCACAGCTCTAATAAATACCTCAATACGAGGTCTAAGTTCATTGCAGGGCTGGAGTATGTAGTCAGATTCAAACTGGTTCCAATCCTTCTTGATGGAAACCTCTAGAGACTGGCACTCCTGAGAGGAATAGAACACACCCTTTCCTCCTGAAGTGCTTTGAGTAGGTCAAGGGATTTTCGTCTGGAAAGGAGGGAGGCCCCATGTTCAGGTATCAAATGTAGGTAAAGTTGTCTCTCAGGAAGGCATGGGTCTTGGTGGGGCAATGCCACGAAGCTCCGTCTTGAGTTAAAACAAAGTTCTCCCCGAACTTTTCCCTGGCCCAATGTAGCACTTTCTTATCAAGAGTTCAAGAGAATAATTTCTCCCGGGCGCGTTGTTCATGAGCTACGTCAATTCATTTGTTTTGTTTTTAATTGAGTCGTAACTTTGAATAAGGAATCTTTAGTCACAAAACCTATCTTTTGCAGAGTTTGAAGACAATCGACTAATAAATTTCCAATTTATTCATAATTTCAAATTAAGTGCACCACTAGATAAGATCTGTATATTTATATGTTATATATCTTGGGCACAACTTGCAAACTTTTATAAAAAAGTTGTAAGTTGGTTAACTAAATGATACAAATTGCAAAGGAAAACAATGAGATAAAACATATTAAATGCATAATTTATAGACAAAATACTTGTAACATGTCAAATGTAATGGTCTCAATTGCATTAAATATTTGATATATTTTTATGTGTGTAATATTTGACCTTTTTAAAATGAAAATTATTTATTGGTACAAAATTTTGAAAATACACGGATTTTTACGCGTGAAGGGAAACCTTAAAACTAAAATTCGTCCACAAATCTGTTGTAATTCCCCACTTTGTTTTTAGTAGGAGCATGTATGACCATTGATACAAATTGTTAGCATTTTTTAGCTTGCTTGTTTTTTGTTATTTTTTAGTTGACTATCTGAAAAGGGTATTTTCTTTTCATAACCTGTTATCATTATTGATTAATTCCAGAGGGGGTCAACTTCCATTTTTACTACAAATTAATACACAATATGTATAAACAATATTTGTCAAAATGGAGTTGCCTACCCTTCTACTTTTCTTTCCGCTAAGGGCGTCGAGTAAACTTAAAATATCTCCATAACTAACCATACAATCTCCACGAATTTACCCTTTTAACTAAATTAAGAAGATGAGTTTTGCAAAGGGAACAAAAAATTGCATACATCATGAATAATGTGATGAAAATCCGTTGTATTTTTTAGCTCGGCCGTTTTTTTGGAGTTTGTACTTCCCTTTCTACTACATTCAATTATATTCAATACTTGATTGAACATTTGTGTGTGCATATAAAAGACAGAGAGTAACCCTGGTGATTTTTTGCAGAATTATAATTGCAAGTCCTTGTTGGACTCTGAGTGAAATTGAGGATTGCCATTTGATTAATTATTGTCAATGTCCTTCTCCGCAACCTCTCTCGTCTAAGCTGATTGAAGATGATCTAATGAGACGTCACGACAGCTAAGATTCTCTCATACAAAACCTTTTTCAAATTAGCAGCCTTACATTCATAGTAAATCAGCTGACTTCCATGGCTACCATACCATATGTTGATGTCATTGAGTAGAGTAGTAAAGTTTTACTAGTCGAATGCGCTCATTTTCCTATCAGTACTAATTGATAAGCCCTCTGTGATACATTCAATAATTATTCAAATTTCTATCAGTTGTAAATATTTAATAAATTTTGTCATTAAAATAGATCAAAATAAAATTATGTAGTGTTGTATCGGTCTTAAACTATTCAACTCACTCCTTAGAATCGTGTTCATTACAACTGTTAGTTCATGTATTGTTCCTAAAAAAGATCAATATTAAGTATTAAATGAAATATGATTTGTACTAAGAACATTTCAAATATCTTGCAAAAATTTATTCCAGTTTTTATCATAATTTGTTATAGCAAATACAAATAATTTATTCTATTATGTATAACTCAATAATTTAAAAGTAAAAAAAAAAGTCTTAATGGATCTGTTTTACTTTTTTTTAAGTATTGACAAAATATACTAGACGAAATTATTTTCCTAGATTAGTACCGACACTAATTGCTGTTTTTACAAGTTACAACGTGTACATGACATTTACAGGGTGGTCTAGAATTAATGTCTAATCAAAAAATTAAATGACTCACAGATTACACGTAGGAACACAAATTTTCTTCATATGAATTAAAGGTAATGATTGAATTTGATTTCAGAATCCAAAACTAGTCTCTGTTTTTCTCCTTTATCATAGGTTATATTATCAGAAAAACTGGGCTCCTAAACTGATATTACAATATTTCTTACTTGAATAACTACATACATAAAATACTTATAAAAATGACGTCAAAGTTAATGCGACTATAATATATGTACTTACTTTCTACGTTCCATGTTCAATACATCTACAATACAAGGTGATCCAGAATAAGAGAACTGTATTGATTGATTCTCCTGATTGCACAGTATGGAATTAATTGCTTCCAACTTATTATTTGTTCATGTATCATGCTGTAAGAGTGTGCACCTTTTTGTATACATTCAAGTATATTTAGTTTTGAAAATAAAAAAAACCCTTAGTTGTAAAAATCCTGAAGGTTTTTTTAAACACCTTGCAAAACAACTATAATTGTTAATCCTTTTTTTAATTAAGGCATTTTTTATATAAAAATATAATCAATCCTTTTTCCTTCTCATTGCTTGTTAATTTGCTCTAAATAAGGACTTACCACAGAGAAAGAAATACTTGCATAGAGTAGGGGAGTTGAAAGGAGTAAATTCAATTTTTCTTTTTTTATTGCCTTAATATCGTGGAAGGATTTTCGGTTGAAAAAATTAAAATTAGCTACAAAAACATAAATCCATGAATGTGGATTTTCAAAATCAAATGAACACACTGTTGGGTACCGATCATAATGGAAACTGTTTATATTAGATAAAGTAAAAAATACATTATTATTCTCTTTAGAGTTGATAAGATACTCGAATAGTTGAGCAAATACAGGATATCATGACATCACACTTAAGTGAACGGGCTAAGAATAATCGTCAATTCCTACTAGAGAAATGATATTCAACTCTGATGGTTTAATATAAAGTTCATCAATCAACTTATTTTTTCTAGCTAACGTTCAAATTAAAATCTATTCCCAGATACATTACATAATCTTAACAAACGAGTTGAATTTCTTACCTGGACCGGAGGGTTCAGTCACAGAAATTTATCTCATAAGAAAAAAAATAGGTTGAATAGACCCTCACATCCTGTTGCTAACACTAAGCTAGCTTGTATCAATAACAAAACTTCTATGTCAAGGATGACTGTATCTCTGTTTTTACCCGTTGCCATAGCTGATAATCATTGCAGTAGATTTAAGATTTTATTCTACCATGACGAACTAAAATGCCTTTCTTTTCTCTAAGTAGTTATTTCTCTATAGGATCAACATTCATACCTGTAGCTGAAGTCGTCTTTATGAGGCAGTCTCAATTAATGTTGCTTCTCCTTGAGTCGAGTCAAACCGAGTCGAGTCGTTAAGGATAATCTTGAATCGATAAATAGGAAAAGATAAAGAAGAAAACATTAAGGAGCTACGTATGATCAATGCTCATTCACTGATTTTTACTAAATTAAATATTTTAGAGAATATTTAAAATTTTGAGATCGTCTAATTTATTACTAAAACTACGGAATATGTATCTCTTTAAAAATTCAAGTAATACAATTTAAAATTGAGTTTCCTTAGAAAATCACATAGAAAGGACGGAGCCATTAAGCTCAAAACTTTGTTGTGGTTTAATGGTAAATATAACTTAAACGTCTCTATAAAATATGAAGTCGACTCAGTTTTTAAATCGACTCAAGTTGAGTCGATTCGACACTTCACTAGTCACAATAACAAATGATTCTCATAAAAACAATACGATAAAAATTAATCATATCCTGCCCCTATCCCCCTTTAATATATATATATATATACACGCACCCAGACCTGTTGCCATCAGGGCTATAGAGTGAAAAAGGGTCAAAAAAGAGTTCAATAGGAATCAAAATACTCATTAAAAAGAGTTGTGCAACGAAGGAGATGGGATATTTTCATTGCTGCTGTATAAAGTGGTCTCTTTACCCTCACAAGGATCTTCCCATCCATTTGTTTGGTAGCTCTTTAGACAGTCTGGTGTGAAATCCGAGATCTCTTGCATGGGGATTCATGGGATAGATAGGTTGTTTTCTTTAACTCACCCGGATTCAGTTTGGCATTCTTGATAGAGCCTTCTTCCTCTCCAAAGTTGCAAACTTGCTGACAGCGTAGACGCAAGTCCTACAGACGACCAACTGCTTCGGGTAAGCGAAGGGAAATCACGTTCAAGTGTCATTTTCTCGACTTTTATTTAAGCTACAGAGCTCAGATTTGTTTTGTTTTGTAACCTATTGGTTATACTTTAATACTCCGAAATATGAATTAATTTCAATACCTGGAACTACATTAATCATTGAATTAGTAAGTGTTGAGATTTCAATGGATCATCTAGTAAATATATTGGATAAACTATAAACAAATTTGTAATATGATCATTATTTGTATTTCAGATAATTACTTCTTGTTTAAGTAAATAAATTTACTTATTTTCATATATTGATGAACTATTAAGGGGAAGAAGAGGTAAAAAAATTAATTACAAACAGTGCAACAAACCTCTTTGTACTGAACTTTTTTTTTAGGAGCAGCTAATGTAAAGAAATTATGATTTTTTTTCAAAATTTTGCAATTTTTTTAAATCTCTTTGTCTTTGAAGAGGTAACAAACGGACATTTTCCACCAGAGCATGTCCCCCTTTAGATGAGAAACTTCCCATAGTTGGTTCTAATCAATGTGGCAACATTTGTAAAATCTTAAGCTGTATCGATTACGGGGCGTCCAATTTTTGTTTGAAAAAAAAATTCAAAAATTTAATTAAAATATGGAATTTTTTGGAAAAAAATTCAAAAATCCACAGCTGTTCACAAAAAAAATTGAAAATTTAGATCCTTTAGTTCAATATTTTAAACAAGTTAAATTTTAATAAAAAATTTCAAATTTGTAATTTTTTGGAAAAAAAAATTCAAAAATCATAGCTATACAGAAAAAATTAAATTTTTAATAAGGTTACTTAAATCCACAGAGCTGTTCAAGAAAAAAATTCAAAAATCCATAACTATTTACAAAAATTAGAATTTTTATTTATTTGATATTTTTATTTAAGAATTGATTCTATTTGGAAATTTAGATAATTTTTGGGGGGACTAAAGTCCCTTCAGCCCACCCTGCCGGATGCCCCTTCCACTTGGTTGTCATCCTAAATATTTTACAGTATTGCCTACGGTATATCTAAGGCCTTGTATCTCTCCTTAGATAAATTTATGACTAATTAAATTAATTGATCATTATTTTTTTAAAAGGATGAAGGTTGTCGATTGATTTAAAAAAAATCAAAATGGATTTTGAAAAACTATGAATATTACATAGATAATAAATAATCCCCCTTGTCATCCCAAAAATAAAATTCAATTTATGGAACTACTTCTCTGTTAAAGTCGAGGGAAGCCATCATCGAAAAATCAATTACCGATGTCAAGCGTCTCACTAGTAGCCAAAATATCATAGATTAAAAGAGGCAACTATTTTTTGTATACATGGATGGCTGAAAAGATATGAAGCAGTATTTGATTTTGCCAATATTAAATTTGAATTATTTAAGTATACAAAATCTACTTCAAAGTGTTTCTTATTCCTATTGCATATAGGTAGATCTAAGATCCAAGTTACTTTACGTGTATGTTCCATAGTGGCAAAACTGTCCCACCGACATAGAATACAAAAAATATATATGTTTATCTTGATTGTATACCCATAAACATTCATACAACTTTGAGATATCCACAGATTTCCCATAAATAACTGTCGTATTTAATTGCTTTTAGAAGTATCTCCATATTGTCATATATCTCTCTTAAATGGACAAAATAAGGAGTGGGTAAGGATGTTCTTACCATTATGCAGAAGAAAGTATATTTTATATGTTTTAGAAGAATAACAAAAGGATATGTGTACAAATTTTGAGACTCGTAAATCTATTTTTTTTTTTTAATATAAGGAGGCTTTATGAATTTATTGTTTTACCATAAATAATTAGGGATACTTATAAAGAACAAAATTAGCTTCATCTTAAAGACGCTAGATACAAAAATAAATTTATATACCCGAAATAATTTATAAGGAAAATTCTATGTTGATCTCTGTAATTGTTGATAATAGCTAAAAGTTTAAAGAAACGATTTCTATGTTAACTAATCCTCGTTTAGAAAATTGATTAGGCGAAAAAGAATCCAAAACATCGACAGACAACAACAAAATGTACAATATTTTTCTTAACAAGGTAACATATTGATACAAATGCAAAAAATGAGGAAACCTGATTAAATTGAAGGAAAGAAAGAAAGATTACAGTTGGTAGCACTACTCTGATAAATAAATTTATTCATTTTTTTTGTATCCTTGAAGCGGTGACTCATTCAATTTCTTTCATATCCGTTCATGAAGAATACTTAAATTGCTTCAAGCGCTCCGTTTTTTATTCTACCCTAAGGGAGTTGGTGTCTTCGATTAAATTATTTCCATCAGTTAATGTATATTGTTCATTTTTATCAATAAAAAACAGTTGTTCGAATGAAACAGAGGAACCAAAACAAAATTGAGGGCATGCCCAGGACTTCAACAAATATTGCATGACTGCCTTCACATATGTAAATATGATGGGGTGGGTGAAGGGGAACTGAAATGTCACAGAGGAATAAAACCATTTTTTTTTACTTTTAAGTATTAAGAAACCACACCATGAATGGAATCAGAGTATAATTTAGAATCGACATTTGAATAATTATACCAAAGATACAAAGTGGTATTTCTGTTTATTTCTTACAACTAACCTGCTCTCTGCTCCCAAATGTTATTTCAAATTGTCATTATTACAATTATTATTTTATTTTCGCAAACAAGGTTTATCTTTATTTCAATTTAATAGTTAGCACAAATGCATTCTTCAAAACAATATTTGTATATACAGGGAGCGGGGATCAAGTTGTCGCCTACTTTAAGCCTTGATAACTTGAAGACGACATTATCAAATAAAAAACCGGTTACCAAATAGGAAAGCTATTCTTGTCAGCTGACGATACTTAGTTCAGTTATCATCATGCCGTCATCATATGAGGGGATAAAGAGCTATAAGTGGAACGAGGAGCTTTCGAGGTCCGCCGTAGTCATGGCATTGGTTAATAATGGAGGTGAAATCTCCAATTCAACGATTGCTTTAACCTTAGGAGTGAATTTACGGAGTGTTCAGCGAATCCGTAACAAGCTCGAGGACACCTGGGATGTTGATGCCACCATAAAGAGGGCACCCAAGGAGGAGGGCGCCGACAGGAAGGTCAGGGACACCTACTTTGTCAGCAAGGTGAAGCAGATGGTTGAGGATGACCCTACCAGGTCCATGAAGGCCGGAGACAGGCCGTGGGTGTGGCAACAGGACTCAGCACCCTGCCATCTGTCCAAAATCTCCATGCAGTGGTTAACCGAGAACTGTTATGACGTCGTAACCAAGGATTTGTGGCCTCTTAACTCTCCCGACCTTAATCCTGTCTGGGGCTATGTCTCTCGACATTCCTATAGCACCACGGCCAGCCTGATGGACTCCATCAAGGAGGTATTCGGCAACATGTTAGTAATCTTCTCCTTTTTTTTTTGTAGAATAAAAGGGTTAGAAATCATCTTTCTTCAAGTTATTAAAAACAGAATGCCCATGTAAAAGTTCGCCAATGGCTTTAAATATTGGCAGAGCGTCTCACAATCGCTCGTCTTGTTATTGATCCAACCAAAGCCGGATTTACGTTTTTCTCCAGAAAAAAGATCGCATTTACTTCCAAAGTACCTAAAAGGTTTCTATGCCTTCTTTATTTTTCTGATGAAGATAGTAAAACATTTGTCCGAACCCTCAAGCTTTCCTTTATATGGTAATTGATTGCCCTTCTCTCAAGCTATTTAAAATAATGAATCCATAACGGAGTTTCAATGTATTTTCAAAGGTCTGACGTTCTAGTAAATATAATCTTAGAAGTATTGATATTGCAGGTCTTAGAACTGTTACGCAACTCCCAAACGCTTATTTTGTTTTAAACCAAATGATAACTTTTAAATGGCAGGGCCTTAGTTATTTTTTTTTAATCGGGGAAATTTTATATAGGGCATATAAAGCAAGTATTTAAGTGGAGTATAAGTATGTAACTAGGCAGAGTCAACAGAATCAAATGAAAGTACTTTTAATCTTATTATATTTTGCTAAGCCCATATGAGATCATATCAACGTTATGCATGGCTTCTTTTAATAAATTAAACCCTTATATTTAGTAAGAATAATCACCGAAAAAATATCATGGAGGGGCCCTTAAATGAATAAGGTCTTCCCATTACATGCACTTAAAATATACGAGTAAATTGTTGTATATATTGTATGTTATTGCATATATAAATGTCAGGTAAGTAAAAAAGTCTGACAATAAAGGTGAAACAATAATTAATGCTGTATCTTATTAGATACAAAGGTGACAGCTGTATGTATCTTACTTGCAATTTGATATTTACTCAGCTACTTTATATTTATTAGAAGGTTTCTCGAGAAATGAAATACTAATTTATTTATGAGACGACAATGGATTCTCATTAGGAGGGGTCGTAATGATATGCTCTGTTTTGTGGCAAAAATGTTAAGCTAAGGGGGTTGTATATATATACTGTATAAAACTTTGAAAACAAAGGATTTTCCCTTTGCTTTGCCGAATTCATTTTTGAATTCAATAAAAAGGCTGAATTTAGGCAGATTGCAATGTTATTTATAGAATAATTCATGCTACACTCAGTGCCCTCTAATGGACAAACAAATTATTTGGATAAAGATGAAATACGTACTCGTCATTTAGCCGCTTGGCTTTGTACAAGGTGCAACAACACAAAATAAGCTGTTTTTTAATTCATAGTCATAGTAAGGCTTTATTATTCATGGACAGTTTTGAAAATCATATCAAAGATGACTGTCTTTATTGCCCATTCATAAAACATTGGTATTTTGATACCAATGTTTTTTTCATGTCGTTGTGTCTCTTTCAAATACTTTTCAATAAGAGGGTTAAAAAGGATAGTGTTGCAATACAAAAATATGCCCAATATTATTCAAAACTTATTTTATTTAATAGTTAAGGAATTAATTCGACAGTAAAAGGGTGTTGCTTACTACTCCAATGTATCATAGTAATTGACTGTGTAGAAAACCTTAGAGTCTCGCCTCTATTAAATGATACCACACTACCTTACTACGTCTACAGCTTGAGTGGTACACATTATAAAAAATAAGCTATCTTGCTGAACTCTAGCTTTAGTTAAGAGTGAAAGTAGGTAGACATGATAAAATAGACAGAATTAGTACAGCCGTAAAATTCCATGTACATGTATATTAAGATGATGATACCTTAAGAAATAATAAATGATTCAGTAAAGGCTTAAAATAACCGATGAATTAATTGCTTATGTAAACACTCTTGAGTTTTAAACACTTTTTTATACGCTCTGACATTCATTAAATTAAATTATCTAAAATATTTGGACTTTTCTTTTAACTAGACCAATTTAAAATTTTTAATCCAAGATTTGTCACTGATGCCTTTATTCAAAGATACGAGTTCATAGCCTTAAAAAAAATAATGTAATGATTAATTTGGCCAAAATTACTCCAAAGTCGTTCGAAGCTAATCCTGTTCCAATTATTAGTGATTAACAGGAGCCATATCCTGCTTAAAAGTATCCTTGTACATGTCAGGTAAAAGTTTCCTTTACAAAGTTGATCAAATTTCTATCTTCCTTCGTACTATGGGCGAGGAGACTTCTCTAGAATGTTCTCAACAAAGATTTTGGCTGTAACAGTTTGCCACCATAGGGCAATATGCAATTTACTCAGTCCTATGTATCTCATAAGTCCCCATAATAAGATTTAAATTTTAAATTTCATAGTTTGAGTGAACTCAACGTCTTACTTACTACAAACCCATACTCGATCATTCAACCGTAATGGCGACTAATCAGAAAATAAAACTTTCCTCCACTCCAAAATGCCCAATGTCTTCTCCCTTTTTATAATTTTAGGTGTTTTTCCTTTTGAATTTGGATTAATTTTGGGTAGATCTGGGGCTTGTAAGGAAGATACTTGAGATATTCTTTTAAGTATTTTCTCAAAGCTTTATACAACACCTGACGAGCATTCACCTTGATTTTTGAGGATAATTTCCTTGTAGATTGATTTTATTACTAAGGGATTTTGCAATGGTGATTGTTTCTTGAAAATTTATTATTTTTCCCTCTACAGGTTTGTTTTGGAGTTCCTAAACAGTCTTGTGTTTAGCCCAACACTTTTTCAAAGTAATTACAGATACTCCCATATACCTGGCAACTTCTTTTTTTGTCTTGCCATCCTCTAACAACCAACAGCCTTGTTGTGAGAGTTTAAATTTTGCTCCTTCATCATGACAACACGTCATTCCAGCTAATCCATACAGGGTAGGGTAGAAAAATGTGGATTCGAGAGATGGATTTAGAAATACATCAATAATTTTAGATTTTCATTAATTTGCAAAAAAATAATTTAAACAAAACTTGCAGATAAAGTTTTTGCAAAACTTTTTTCACTCAATGAATACCTTCATTATCAATCAAAGACTTTACACGTTGCTAGAAGCCCATGCAGGAGTTGATGATAAACTCATCTGATAAGTTGGTTGTCTCATGCAGCCATTTTAGAGGACTTTAGTTAGATCACATTTAGGTGTGAGATCCTGTTGATTCCCCACTACAAAGTGCCCCATATAAAAAAGTTAAGTGGATTCAAATCTGGTGTGGAAGGGGGCCATACCATTCTGGCAGTTGATCAACTATGAAGATCTTCTTGTCCCTTCTTTGTCCAAACCATTTGCCTTGATCCATGTGATGATTTTCTTGGATCTCTCAAGCTTCCTGGCTTTCATACCCTCAGTCAGAAGGTGGTGTGGTGTGTTTGTTAAAGAAGTTAATCCCAAATGCTTTATAAACATCCTGATGGTCCTAGGATCTACAGATAAGTTGTTGTCGAGGAAAATCATCAAATTAATGGAATCCCTATATATATTATTTTCCAAACTTCCAAGCTTCTAATGATTTTTTCATAAGTATCCTCATTTTCTTGACACAATAGTCTACATCTTAAAAAACTAAAAATATTATAAAGGGTAAAATCCAAGAAATGGACCAAGCTCATCAACCAAGCAAGGAAAAAGGCTTTTGAATGTCATACACATGTCTCCGATGAACTAAGATCAGAAAAATTCTGATAAGCCAGTTCAAATTAAAATATATTTTAACTCCAGAACTTAACTACATACTGAGTTCTCAAAATATTCGGGGATTGACGACCAATGGCGAGAAAAATTTCCCTCTTACCTTGAAAAAAACTTCAAAATCTTATCTAACTAACGTGACTTTTAAACAGTTTGTGATTTGCAAAAATGTCACTTACTCACGTAGTTATTTAGCAGTATAAAAATAATTTGATACACACAGGGCAATTTTCTTTTTAGACAATGTTGTCTACTTATCCCTTAGACATGAAATTTGAGTTAGCAGAGAAATTTAGTTGTCTACAAATAAAATTATTATCATCCAAACAAATTAACTAGTATATTTATTTGATTTTTGTTTTAAATAAAGAAGCCTCTTACCAAAAGAGTTGCAAGTATTGTGAATGATGTTCGGATCAATGACAGCTTACGCCTCGTCGACGGAGGTCTTCATGGCTTTTACGTTCAGGTGACATATGCTACTTGACCTCCTCTGGATGTGCATCCAGAATAAAAGTAGAAGTGATTGATAACCCCACTGTATGGTCACCATATTCTCGTGTCCCAGAAAGCGATGTTGTTAGCTAAGAAGGTAGGATCAATTTTTACTTAAAGACGGTGTTGTCATCAGGAATCCTTGAAAACGTCGATGTTCATGGCTTCCGTGAGTCTATAGCTCTCCGGGAGTCAGATCAAGGGCGTACTTTACGGCATCCACCTTGATGATGAGTAATTTTCACGATCACTCCTTCCTTTCTATGGTTTCGTTGTTGTCTAGCCTCTTCTTAATATCCAATATGGTCTGAAGAGCCGTTCCTATCAGCTGAGCACCTCTGTTGTAGTGTGACCCGCACAAAGACATGAATATTGCTGAGATGAGATTTCTCGTGCCCGATTTAAAACAAATCAAAGAGATCCAGGCGCTGGAGGTACAAGGCTATCTATACATTTACAGACGGTTCTAATTTGCTCACACAGAATCTCTCAGATCAATACAATATGTACAAGTGTGTACGTTTCAAATTCCCACCCGGTAAAGGGAGTTAAACAGTATCATATATCCAATTATTTCATCTTCCATGCTTAAAGATCTTGCTGTTGAGTGAAGAAAAAGCTCCATTATAAATATATATATAATAATTTTAGTTCTCCTTCATACCTAAATAACTTTATAAATGAAATTTGATCGGTAGATTAATACGCTCTTTAGTGTATCATTTACATTAAAACTAAAGTAAAGTATGTACTTCAAGATATATTTTGTTCGATATATATATAGGTAATCTATATTCTGTACTTCTCAGATAAAATTTCATAGTATTTATAGATATGTACAAAATATAGGTAAAAAAAATATTTGGTGTTTAAACTTTCAATACTTTTTCTATTTTCACGTTTTTTTCTGTTCCTTCTTCTATAAAAAATTCTGGGTCATCTTTATTATTATGTATCTTATTTTTCTTTGAGTTATATTGAATATTCTAGGTGTCATTGTAATTAATTATTTAATATTTTGGCTCATGCTATTTGAAGTTTTGTAAAACTGACGTATTGCATTAAAATTGACATCGTGTGATGAATTCAAAAGAAAAAGTGGGAAAAAGTGAGAGGAATTATATACACAAAGGAGATAATGACAAAAAAATATTTTTTAAGAATTAATTTTTAATTAAAAAATAATTAATGGGCTGATCATTTTTGCATATTTGTGGGAATATAAATGAAAGTTAAATATATTGTCTTGAAAAATATTGATTTAATAAATCAAAAAGACACAAATATTTTTAATTCAAGGGCATTATGACAATCAATACAAAAATTATTTTATTGTACAATAGATAATTTACAAAGTTGTTCATCGATACACTTACATTAATCTGGAGTATTTGTTTTAAAAATGATCATAACTAGAATGGTCACTTGGAAGATAAGGTCTTTCTTTATAATTAATGGTTGGATGTATAATAATATATACATCAATGGAAAATTGGATTTGTATCAAAACATCACTCAATAGTATAATTAAAAATTAATTTCTTTTTGAAGACCTAAAAATCAAAAACAATCAAACTATCATAAACTAATCACTACAAAGCTTCACATATTTATTGATAAAGAAACCTTTTCTTAATGGTATAAGACATGAAAAAATAACAATCATAAAAAACAAACAAGCGTTTTACATGTATTAAGCACTTAAACTTACTTTTTTTCTACGTAATGTTTTCTATGATGAAACTTAAGGTTTTGAAATGCCTTGCAGAGCCTGATGGATAAAATTTCGACAAATTTGCAGCAAAACCCAATTTGTTCCCTGCATCTGTTGATTTTTTTTTTTTTTCACGACATCCATGTATACCTTCTAATTTTAGAAAATTTTCAACAAAGTCCTCAGTTTTTTTTATTGAGAAATATTTTTTTACTGTTGATGTTTGTAGTTTTTTATTGTTATTATTATAAAATAAACTTAATAATTGCCTTGCAATGATGCAATCTTATTTGCCTTATAATACTTAGTTTATACTTGAGCAACCTAGAGTTCATGGAATTGGATGTTCTCCTTGAGTAAGTAAGATAAATTTTAAACGAGACATTCTTGATTAAAAATGGATTATGCATAGTTGATTTATCAATGATATTGAGCATTTCAACTCCAAAATGTCATGATGAAAGAAAAGTGGATAATTAATGGCCTAAATTTATTTTAAATCAATCAACAAATCGCCAATTGTCTATGAAACTAATGTAAAAACGGTTATAAAAAGAACATATATTTCTCCGGTGAAATGCCTTTAATTAACTATTACCAATTATAATGTATACACCTTTTTATCCTGACTATCAATCGTACTCCTGCCTCATATGATAAGGTTTTTGAAGACGTTATCTAGTCTACATTGGAGCAAATTTTCTTACTCGAAAATTGGGTTAAATTATATTTCCTCTATACAATTAATAGATACTCAAATTTATGCTAGAAGTAATTAATACAACGGACTTTAAGACAATAATTAAGGGACTCTCAATAATATTTAGTATAAAAGACAAGCAATTGATCACACCAGGGCTCAATATTATTTCATAACAGTTTGTATATAAAAGTCTGGATAGGGCGAAACAAGCTTGGCATTATATCGATCAACACTTTTTTTCAAGTTACTTTTTTTCATATTAAAATCCTGGTGCAAAAGAGGTTAAGTTCGATGAATGGGAGAGATAGCATCTTTCAGTGTTTCATACTATCCCATCAAAACTTCACCTTGATGTTCATTTTACATGTGTTGATAACCATAAGTCGTACCGGTTTTCATTGGCACAAAAGGATCATTGAAGCCTTGTCCTCATATATTTTCAATCCTAATTTCATGGAAAACTTACTGAAGAAAGCAAGGAGGATATCTATTCTTTTAACCAGTTGAACTTCTGGATTTGTCTCTAACATGACGATAAGATCATCTATCTACAAATCCACTTTTGGTGTTTCTCATCGAGGAAGATATCAAAACTTCCGTCCTTTTGTAATAAATTAGAATCAATAATTCCATAGCTGAAACAAGTAAGAGAGAAGATACTGTGCAGCCCTTTCTACAACTTTTTCCTGACGCAACGGGTGTGCTCTGTACTCCATTGATGGAGATGGTAGAGGCTCAATTATACTGAAAAGGACGCATCGGGTTGAAAAAAATATCTATGTAAGTATTTTTTCACAGCTCTAAGGATAAATAAATGTGAAATTGTCCCGAACATTGTAAATCAACAGCAATGAGTCCACCATATTTTTTCCTATACTTAAAAAAACAAAAAAAAACCCATAGAAGTTTGAATATTTCTAGAAAATATCTGCAATTTTTCTGCTGTTAAGAAAAGATAATTCTGTTAAGGATCTAACATCTCATTTGGAATAAGTTATATTTGCCTGGATGTGGTACCTACCAATATCCTAAAAGGATAGTTCAGAATCGTCAATGGTCTCCCACAGCTGAGTTTATTGTATTCCCTATTTTCGGAATTCATCATCTTCTTGGAACTGCTTCTCGCTCCAGTTTGGTCTAATTTTTGGGAATATTTTTGCGAACTTATTGCAGGAGAAATCTGAATCAAAGAAAATTTTTAATTTGTTCCTGAAATACGATTTCTACTCTTTCAAATCCATGATCCACTTCGGATTTTTAAAAACCTTTCTTGTTGGGGCAGAAAAAATTATAATTCCACCAATTAGGGACCAAGGAATGGTTCTAATCAGTAAAAAGCTGTCCTTAAATACGAAAAAAGAAACTACGATATTGAAGCATGTTCTATCCATGAAGAACAGAGACCCATCCTCCATGAAACTAAATCCCCGTTTGGACATGACATTTCAATAGCATCAATCAACTTTAGTTCTTATATTAACTTCAAAAGAGTAGGGAAATTTGGGTAAGTATTTTTGTCAAAATCGACGTGTCAGTGATCAATTACGATAAGATAAATTAAATCACCTCTTTAATTATTTATAATAGCGTGAAAAAGAAAAGCAAATCACTTGATATTAAGGCCACAAAGTTAATGACATAAAATTCAAGACTTCCAGTAGATACTTTTATTTTGTGTCAGTCGCTTTTGAAAGAATATTCTTTGACAGACATGGAAATTCCTTTAGAATTGGATACAAAAGTCATAATTCCTTGAATTTTAATTGACCCGGTGTAATAACAATAATAATCACCTGGCAGGGAGAAAGGATATGATTTGTTCCAAGTAGACGAGACTCTTGATCGAATATCTTGTACACAAATTATATCAAGTTTCAAATCCAAAATTGTTTTCAGGAATCCATGTATGGGTTTCCTCCCTCATCGACCTATTGCATTTATTGATATAATTCTTCTCATTTCCATGTTTCTTCGTAGATCCGCATTATAGGCTCTATCATAAAAATCATCCAAAGTTGGTTGAATCGAATTATTAAATAATGTAGTAGGAGTCATACTGTATGTTAGGTTAATATAAATAGAAACTAGCAGTAGTCAATTACAATTTTTTTGTGAGCTTTAATCGGAGTTTCATTACTATTAGGAGACAATCCCGTATCAGAGCGAGATATATTAGATATAGATCCGGATCTAGTATGTGATTCCAAGAAGTAACCAATGTTTAATGAAGGCTTCTTAGGTTTCATGAGTTTCTGTGATTTTAACTTGAGATGAGGACTACAGTCTTTATCTAAAAGAAGATTCAGCGTAAATATGTAGTCAACCTGAATCAGACCCCATAGATACAGCTCCATTTGCCAATCCCTCGCCAATCTTATATCCATTGCTATCTAGATAATCTTATTGTGGATCATCTTGTTTCGCAGCTCGCAACTGTTATTCTCTATCAACTTTTTCATTATTCTTCAATTGTTCTACATATTCCCGCCATTTCACAGATTAATTAGTACATCCTTTTGCTAAATCTCATACTTAGCTCTCCTTGGAATCTAGACCCTGAGCGACAACATAACAACTGTTCAAACTCTGGGACTCAGTGAGACGTTCGTTTACATGGTTAAGAGGGAATTTGAGGCCTCTAAAGGTGATCTTCAAAGCAAATAAAAAAAAATCTCAAATGGCTTCAAGACAATTTGACTGCTTCATCTGCTCTCCAAACACCCCGTATCTTAATGTATATGATTTTTTTGTGCAGGTAGAATCGAACTACAAATCAACCGAATCTCATGCATCACCAAAGACAAAATTATCATTCGATAATTTAGGGAATATGTAATTATGTTAAGTAAAATAAATTAGAATCCATCAAGCTTTCAGAATCTGGTTTTATCTGTTTAATTTGATAGCTGGTTGGTTGCGTATGATGATTATTTTTGTGGCAAAGATTGCTTGCACACCGTGTATATGGACAGTAAATTTCAGAAGTGAAAGCTCCTTTCTGATTTGATTTGATTTCTCAACTAAAAAGTCTAATGAGGTTATCCTAAAGCTTTGAGGAATAAAAATAAACAAACCACAAAGGGCACCGATAAAAAAATGAAAAATTACATTTATATTTCGGCAATGTATGATATAATATTTATATTTTCTTAAAGAAACAGAAAAAAAAAAAAAATGTTTTTATTAATATGTTATTAAGTATTGCAAAAAAAGAAAGAAGACAAATTCTGAGAATAGAAAGCAAAAAATATATGTGGGTATACTTATACATAATGTATACAAATAAAATGATTAAACTTTAATAGTTTTTGCAAAATTGTTGCACAAATTTAGACACTTCCAAAAACTGTTTCTATAAGAAGAAAAGTGTGCACAAGGAAAATATTCAAACATATCAAAGATTCTCAAGAATTCCTACTTATATGACTGTCATATTTTCATAGAACTTAGATGATTAGCAATGGATAAGGTTATATTAAATGCAATAAGCATCTTTGTGAGATCAGAGTTAATGTCTGACTTGATGTATTCATCATTAACTTGATTTTTTAGATGAATATCCATGCTCTTGATATGAGATGAGGATAATGAGTGGCGTGTAATTCTAGACAGGGAACTAAAGGCACATTTATATCGACAAATCTGACAAACCATCTGTTTCTCATCTGGTAAGTATTTTCCAAATTCCTGGGCCTCCATTTTCAGAAATCCAGATAGAAGGCGACGTTATTTTAGGAATCTTATTCAGTTCTCGATCGACTATCATCATCTAATATTATATTAATATTGAATAATAAAGGCGGGAATGATGACGTTCTTGATTGATAGAAGAAGATGTATATTATTTAATCAATGATGCCATAAGTATTTCTTCTCTTCTCCTCGCACGCTTTTCTATTCTTGCCAAAATTATCACCCTTAATCATAAGTCAGCAAAAGTAAAAAAATATTAACGTTGTTAACTAAGTTTGAACAAATCAGATACCGTCGTTTCGTTACTTGATTTTATAGCACTGGGGATGAATAAATAAAAGCACAAATGTTGTCCAGGCTACCAACATATTTACTCATTTAAACTTACGCTCCTTTGATTTTTTTTCACATCTCCAGTAATTTATTAAACTGAATAGCGATGAGTGTACAATATTGATACAGATCTCATTTATCTCCCTCACTCAAGAGTTTTAAACCATTAGCGGTGCCGTTAGGGGAAATATAAGTAAAGGGCATCATAACAACCTATGTAACATAAGATTTGTATTCATGCCGTCATTTTGGTTCCTTTCTGGTTATATGCAACTTGTAGTTCATATTTTTGCAGCCCTTCAACATAACATGTAGAATTTTAGAGGGCTCCCGCCTTAGCCTTCAAACACATCCTCCTTTTCTTATTGGTTCTATGTGCAGCAATCATATGACAGGATTGACAAATACGAAAAAGAAGATAATAAAATTCCTACGGAATTAGCTGGTAACTGATATTACTATTATTATTTTTTTACACGCACTACTGTAAATCTTATATTTCCAGCTCTAATGAGAAGCATTTTAGATAACGTGCCTGGCGTGCACAGGGATCAATAAAAAACTGCCCTATATATATGCAGGCAGGCTCTAAACCAGGGATTCTCAACCTTTTTTTTAGTGCACAACAAAATGCATATTTCCTCTCAGTGATAGGGGCGGAAGTCTTAGTTTTTGGTTTTTTTTTTAAAGAAATTCAAAAATTGAAATTTTTTGAATTTTTTTTTTTCAAAAATCCAGTATTATTCTCACAATATTTAATTTTTCGGAAAAAAATTTAAATAATCCTTAATTATTCACAAAAAATTATATTTCTTAGAAAAAAATTCAAAAATCTATATTTTTTCAGATAAAAGTTAAGTTTTTGGAAAAAAAATTAACAATCCACCGTTGTTCATAAAAAAATTAATTTTTTTCGAAAAAAATTTCAATTATACCGCTGGAAATAATATAAAATTGCAAAAATTAAATTTTTTTGTTACAAAAATTCAAATAACAACAAAATAAATGGACAACAGCCCATTGAGCCCACCCCTGCTACACCTTGAGTTATATACTATTTGTAAAATATTCTACTATAATCTTTAGAATCCCTTAGAGTATCTCCAAGTACTTCCATTTGAGAACCACTGCTCTAAGCTAATGATTGTGCCAAATAGTCGTAAAGAATGATGTATTTGGATAGTACTAATTCATTTCGTGCCTTCTGTAGAAAAGGAAAGGTTGAGAGATGCATTAAAGATACATTGAGTATCAGATACCCAACATAGTAGGTTTTTTATATATAAGGTGTATTCCGAGGAACAAATTGCATAGCCGTACGAGCTTTTATTGTGATACAAGGGTGGTCAATTTTTGGCGACATAATACACAAGAGAGAGGCGTTTTATTTGCACTTAAGAAGATGTCTAATGCAATTTAATTTCAAGATGCTACCAGTAGGTGACTAAGCATATTTCGTAGCTCTCCGAATCTTGCATCACAAATATTAGTCTAAGCTTAGTTAAGTTAGTTCTTATGACTGAAATATATTAGCTTTTTTCGTTATTTTTTTAAGGGATAAAAATGCTTTGACTGACGAGTTTTTTGAACTAATGAACAAAGAAGGGTTCTGTACAAAGAAAAATTAAGTATAGCGATAACAAAAGGAAAAATGGTGGAGGGTTGTTCTTTTTTTTTTCTTTGTTGATTATTTAGTAAATTAACATCTCCCCTAATCGAAGAATTATCGCCTATTTTTGGTGTAAATGGATTTAAAAATACAATTGAAAATAAATATATGTGAAATTACATATAATTAGGATATTTTACTGCACTAATACCATTTTAAATGTACAATGTCTTCCTCCTGATAGTAGTAATTCATTTCATCCTCCCCCACCTCTATCATATAACAAACAGCTGATATTAACAACCATCTTAATTTACAGGGAGCAGGGATCAGATTGTCGCCTACTTTAAACCTTAATAACTTGAAGACGACATTATCAAATAAAAAACCGGTTACCAAATAGGAAAGCTATTCTTGTCAGCTGACGATACGTAGTTCAGTTAGCATCATGCCGTTATCATATGAGGAGATAAAGAGCTATAAGTGTAACGAGGAGCTTTCGAGGTCCGCCGTAGTCATGGCATTGGTTAATAATGGAGGTGAAATCTCCAATTCAACGATTGTTTCAACCTTAGGAGTGAATTTACGGACTGTTCAGCGTATCTGTAGGAAGCTAGAGGGCACCTGGGATGTTGATGCCACCATAAAGAGGGCACCCAAGGAGGAGGGCGCCAACAGGAAGGTCAGGGACACCGACTTTGTCGACAAGGTGAAGAAGATGGTTGAGGATGACTCTACCAGGTCCATAAAGGCCATTGCGAGGGATCTGGGCTACCCTGGGTGTAGCAACAGGACTTAGCACCCTGCCATGTGTCCAAAATCTCCATGCAGTGGTTAACCGAGAACTGTTATGACGTCGTAACCAAGGATTTGTTGCCTCTTAACTCTCCCGACCTTAATCCTTTTTTGTCTCTCGACATACCAACAGATATCCCCATAGCACCAAGGCCAGCCTGATGGAGTCCATCAAGGAGGTATTCGGCAACATGGAAAATGAGATAGTCAGAAGAGCCTGCGGCCGGTTCAGAGGCCGTATTGAGGCCGTTATTAATGCCAACGGTGATTATATCGAATGACTGGCTACTCTATACCTATATGCTCGTCATGGTTTTGATTTTCAATAAAAAAGTTAAAAAATATATATTTTGTTTTGTTTTTTGTGTAAAAATATTTTGGCGACAATTTGATCCCTGCTCCCTGTAGGTATAACTTATGTATGTCTTCCTCCTGTCTCTTCTTTGCAGTCTTTATTTTCTAACAATAACCTTAATTCTAGTTATTGGATAAGCTCAATGTTTGTGCACTGATCACTTTTACTATGACATATGTAATGAGTTAACATAAAAACCGCCCTGAATATAAGTTTTAAACAAATGCCACATTTATAGTTTTATGTCATGTTAGTGTTGTTGATAGTGATACTAGAGTGCTGAAGCTTATAGAAACAGTACTGTTCTAAATTGGTATTAGAACAGAAGCGATCTCAAGTGGTGGGTTAGAGCAAGATTATTAGAAATACAAGTTAAGACCCTCATATAATCGATCTTGCAGATCAGAAACAGAATGTATTGTACTGACCTCAAGGTAAGACAGACAGATTTTGACAAAAGACGCAACCAATCATAGTCTATGACGTTACTAATGATAGAATTTTCAATTAAATGTATAGTACCGACTGCTGGGTATGAAAAACAGATTTTGACAAAACAAATAACCACTCATCTACTATGACGTCAATATTAAAAGCGTGGTGGAAGTCAAACATCTGTCGTACACACGTTAGGGTATAACCTTTTACTTCTATTAATGTTGTCGATTTTTTTTTTCAAAAATAAAAAAATTCTGTGCATAGCTATTCATTTTTGAATATTTTTTTCCAAACTGAACTTAGACGGGCACGAAGAAGATTCTAATGCGTGAACACATCAAAGAGCAGCCCTTCTATGGACTCTTTCTTATTGAAATGTGCATTTTTTTATAAATTAAATGTAGGATCCTTAACAATGAAAAGGGAAGTAGTTTGAAAGCTGTTAGCAATAAATAATCAAAAGCGGTTTTTTTGTGGATAAAGTTATATGCAAAAGTAGGAACGACGGATTAAAAAGAAAATATTCTTTCGGTGATTTATTAAGCTAAGCCTTGTTTATTGTACTACAAATAATTCATTACTATCAAAGACTCTAATTACATTCATGCATGAATACCTATTTATGTATTGTATAGTTGGTAGACTATTTGTGAAGGTGAATAGACTTTAAACAATCAAGCTTTTTGCATGCGGGAATACTTGTGATGGATTATTGCCGGGTTGCCAACTACAAAAACTAAAAAAAGTAGGTTACGAAAAGAACCTTTCTCCAAATATGTGATGAAGCGGCGTAGCTTACTGGGTAACAGGGGATAAATTGTACTCTTGACCTCTATGTGCATAGGTTCACTACACGGTCGGCCCTAAAAAAAGGCTTGTAAACTATTTTTTAGTGTGCTTCTTTTTTTCTTGTAGGCAAACTGGGGAAGTACTTTTTATTTTCAAAAAATATTATCAATATTCTTTCATTCTTGGAAGTACTTTTTATTTTCAAAAAATATTATCAATATTCTTTCATTCTTGAGGAGAGAACATATAAGTATAAAGTTAAACTACAAGTGTCTGCTCATGAAAGACGGAGAGTATCGCTGAGGAACTGTGGGGGGGAAGAATAAGTGTTAGTTCTTGTTGGACTCAGAGAAGAATTGAGGATCGAAAACGAAGTAATTAATGCCTTGCTTGATACGGAGTAGACCTTGTTTTTATTTCCTTCATCTGATAGTTGACGGCAGTTAATCTAATGAAAAAACAACATCAATTGTCCCCTTTAGAATCGAAGGGACAAAAGATCACGGGCTTCCACTTTTGTGGAGCACTCAAATTTCGCCTTTCTCTTACACATTGGGGCCTTGCATCCTCTTAATTAAGTGATAGAAGTGATAAAGTGGAGCCCATTTTGTCTCTTAGGCTTTCACTCGTTATTCCTTTTAAAAATAGATAAAGACTGTGCCCTTAATCTATGTGATGTATGCTTGATTCACTTATTCGGTTATATTTCAGTAGCATTTTAGATGCAAAAAGATTAGCTTTGTAAAATATGACACAAGAATTATGAGTAATACATAAATTTATTCTAGCTTTTCATGTGTTGTTCGGATGAACACTACAGACCAGTTAAATATAGGCCATTCACTGCCCTTTCGTTCATATGAATTCTTTTTTGATAGACAGCTTCAATTGCATCCAATAGAGCACCTTCTTCTAAGCCCTTGTTATACTAAGAAATGCTTTCAGGAACTCTCTGGTTCACATATTTCTTTTCAACTCTAGTCCATTCTCTTGCCATGGAATATAGAATGTCTTTGAAACTGTTGCTAGCTATGTAATAAGACCCATTAATTGTTTATCAAACACTTTCGACAACATTATGTAATTTTGTTAGCAGTAAGATATTTCATATGAAAGCAATATCTTGCTATAAATCACTTTGTTTACCCTACTGGCATGGGTTTAAATTTTTAATCAGCACATTTCAATAGGAAATAAAATTTGAAAAATAAATAGTAATGGTTTAAAGCGGATCCTGAGGACCATGAAAGATTACAAAAATATTTTCAGTGAGAACTCTATATGTTGAACTTATGATTACTTGATGTATCCCTGATTTTAAATGTCATAATTTTAGAATGAGTAGCAGTTTCGATTCCAGCTAGACTCTTGAGTGATGTGGTATTCTATAAATAATTGACTTATATATAATATTAGGTAAAGTACACCGGACGACAGATACACGTAAATAAATGTTTTATGTAGATTGAAAAATTTATACATATATTTTGTGGTCAATTAATTAACCTCTCGTCTCTAATGAGTTAGTTTATGAAGACACACTATTCATGAAATATTGTAATGACTATATATATTTTGTGGCTCAACATAAAAGCAATTTTGAACATTAATAGAGAAAATGAGAGAATCCAAACTGGCCAATAATTCATAGACATATTCAAGTCAATAACAGGCTTTTGTATTCAAATTTGAGGTATAAGTTAAGATAGTAAATAATTTCATTTATAGTTTTTAACCTTGATTAGTGAGGCATATATTTGAACTATTTTTTAAAAGTAATTTATCGATAATTTGTGGAAGAATACAAATTTAGTTCATATTACATATTGAAAAAATATATTCTAGGTTGCATTGGTATTGACAGGCCATATATATTAAATTGACAACAATATGGCGTTTTTGAAGGAAGCCGTTATTTTATCTTAAAGTTTAAACTTTTTCCCATTAAATGAGATATTCTTATACCTAGTAATTTAATTAACGATTCTTGGAGCTATGTACGAAAGGAATAAAGTACTATAATTCTAAACAAAGATGAAAAGAGTTTTAAACATGACAGACATTATAAAAATGGTTTTAGGAGATTTATTATGATGCCTTGAAATATGTATATTAAAAGGTTTTGAATCTGAAATAAAGTGAGGTATATCAAAAAATTTATAGCTCATAAAAAAACGCTGATAAAGAAAAACTATGATTATAAAAAATATGGATTAAATGTCAACCTATCAATGACACAAATATGTACATCCATGGAAAATCAACTTATCAAAGAGTTTCTTTCGTATTCATACGTTGACTCTACGTCACTGTTGGGTATTAAAGTGTCCTGCCATAGTAAAGAAGAATCATTACACAAAAACGGGGACAAAATACTAAGCATAATAACCAAAGTGTTTGAGATTTTAGTCCCATTTAGGAAATTTTGACGAAATTTTCTCACTTCCAAAGTTTTTAACTAAAAATGAATGTAGCTCATAGACTTTTTATCGGTCGTATTTCATTGGATTTAAAAGGAAAAAGGGTATAAATTATATATTCAAAAATGGAGTAATAACTATTGAAAAAAAACTCACAATTTTTTTAAGGTTATCTTTTTTAATAGCAATTAAAGTTTTCAATGCATTATATGTAATAAAAATTAAAATAATAAGTGATAAACTATGTACACCATGCATAGATGCCACTTTGCAAAATTGAAAATTGTAATAAAGTTATATAAGTTATTGTTTTCTGTTTCATTTCATATGTTTATTTTCGTATCAACATTTTACAATTATGAATAATAATTTATTTTTTTCAATTAAATATGAATAGTAAAACGGTGTATTTTTGAGGGTCAAAGTTGAAACGAATATTCTTCATTTCTTTTGGAAGAAAATTTGTGGCATATCCATAAAATGAATTGAGTGCTACTTTAAAAATGGAAGGGACTATATTTGAAATGGTTTTTTTTTCTTCGGTTGAATTAAGAATTCTTACTTATGTTTGGTATATAAAATATACAGTCAAATAAATATACAGGGAGCGGGGATCAAATTGTCGCCTACTTTAAACCTTGATAACTTGAAGACGACATTATCAAATAAAAAACCGGTTACCAAATAGGAAATTTATTCTCGTCAGCTGACCATACGTAGTTCAGTTAGCATCATGCCGTCATCATATGAGGGGATAAAGAGCTATAAGTGTAACGAGGAGCTTTCGAGGTCCGCCGTAGTCATGGCATTGGTTAATAATGGAGGTGAAATTCAACGATTGCTTCAACCTTAGGAGTGAATTTACGGACTGTTCAGCGTATCCGTAAGAAGCTAGAGGACACCTGGGATGTTGATGCCACCATAAAGAAGGCACTCAAGGAGGAGGGCGCCGACAGGAAGGTCAGGGACACCGACTTTGTCGACAAGGTGAAGAAGATGGTTGAGGATGACCCTACCAGGTCCATGAAGGCCGGAGACAGGCCCTGGGTGTGGCAACAGGACTCAGCACCCTGCCATGTGTCCAAAATATCCATGCAGTGGTTAACCGAGAACTGTTATGACGTCGTAACCAAGGATTTGTGGCCTCCTAACTCTCCCGACCTTAATCATTTGGACTATTTTGTTTGGACTATGTCAAGAGACATACCAACAGACATCCCCATAGCACCAAGGCCATCCTGATGAACTCCATCAAGGAGGTATTCGGCAACATGGACAATGAGATGGTTAGAAGAGCCTGCAGCCGGTTCAGAGGCCGTATTGAGGCCGGTATTGATGCCAATGGTGATTATATCGAATGAATGGCTACTCTATACCTACATGCTCGTCATAGTTTTGATTTTCAATAAAAAAGTTAAAAAATGTATATTTTGTTTTGTTTTTTGTGGAAAAATATTTTGGCGACAATTTGATCCCCGCTGCCTTTATATGAATTTATTTATAATTAGGATATTTTACCTGCAGTAAAACTACTTTAAATGAAGAAAGGTATCCTCTTTATAGCAGTAATTCATTTTATCCGAAAAACTGAAAATTGATATGTTAAACTCAAATGATTTTTTGTTAAGGAGTGCTTTAAGAGTAGGTCAACCGTTGGGGAGTATGTATAGGCCTATTTACCAACAATATTTGTCTTTCTCCTCTTTTGGAAGGAGTTAAATACGTAAACCCGTGTCTGTACTCATTCAAAACAGATAATAATATACATGATTTTTTACGTGCTTATAAGTACATATAAGTCAATGTTGGACTCAGAGTAGAATTGAAGATTAACATCGGAGTATTCCCTCCCTATATCCTCGATGGAAATAATGGAATGGGATTATTTACTTCCTCTCATAATTACTCACAGCTAATCTAATAAGACGTCATGACAGCTAAACTCCCAAACCTTCTTTGAATTATTGTAAGGGTCATCACGTCCATTTTCGGTTTCTTTTTAGCATACCAGCCCCTCATATTTTAAACAACTCTACCTATCAGTGCTGTCATGACACCAATATATATATATTTCCCTCTTGTCGGGGAGGACAATTGACATGCATTCACAGGACCGTCCACAGATTTTTTGTTTGATGGTGGAGCAATTTTAGAAAAAAAAATTATTATATAAAACTTTTTAATCTTCCTATTTTGTAAAGGACAATTTGGTTCAAAGGGTTGGACATTTGAGGTATTACGTCACCGGTAGGTCATTTTTTTATACCTTAGTGAAGCTACAACTATCAACTTACATAGTTATTTAGTAGAGTACCGTTCTAAATGCGTGAGTAGATCGGTATGACTCTAGTATATACTTAGTAATGAAAATCTGGTGTATTTTTGAGCTCGCTTGTTTTTTATTTGGAATAAGCAAACTGAAGATTTTTTTTCCTATTATTCATTTGCGGTCATTATTATTTAACTCCTGGGTAGTACGTTCAACAATAATATTCTAAACCTTATTGAACATTTGTGAGCGCTCATTAAAGACAGAGAGTATCCTTGAGGATTATTTTCAGAGTTATGAGTATAAGTCCTTGTTTGACTCAGAGTAGAACTGAGGATCAACATAGGAATCATTCCTGTCGATGTCCTTGTTTATTCCCTTCTCCCCCTCCCCCTCGTCACAGCTGATTGGATCTGATCTAATGAAACGTCATGATAGCTAAGCTCCTCTCTCCAAAAAATCTTGAAATTGTCAGGGTTACCATGTTGATTTTTAGTTTCTTTTTCTTTAGTATTCCCAAAATACACTCGATTTTAATCACTATATATACTAGTATAGTGTTTCAAACTAAAAATCTTAGATCGGTCTAAGATGTTATATTTTCCACTAATCTGAACCGGTTCTTTTAGTAAAATTGCGTCTATAAAAAATTAATTTTTATCTCGTCTCTCATCTGCTTTTTTTTTTGTTTGTTTGAAAATATATTTGTAGAAATAAAAATGACTGTTTTTACGTACAAAAGATGGAAAAAAAAACTTTACATCTGACATTTTTTTAATTTTTTTAAATGGAAATATTATTCTCAAGAAAAACTTTTTAGACTGAACCAGACAAGTGTGAAACGGACTTGTATAGACTGAGCAACACTACTACCTACCCATGTATATTCATCGTATAACAAAATTATTTTGTATTGCTTTTGTAGGATTTGTCGTACAGAATCCATAGAAATCATGTGCAATTTATAAGAAGCCTTTTTCATTCACTTACATTGCTCCGATTATAACTAATTAATAATCATATCATTACCATTATTCTAGGGAGGAGGAACTTCACCACATAGGACCTTCCAATTCGTTTTATTCATATATCTGTTTGTTTGGATGTTCTCTCTAAAAATATTACAGAGTACTTGTTACATTTGTTTGATTAATGATAAAATATACTTTATCGATATGGTGAGGCTATAAAGAAACAAATGTAAATGATTTCATGAGGAATAAACTAGTCTTGTCTTTCAATTACCAGGTAGGACTACTCCTTCTCTTAAAATATTACCGAAAATAGAAATACGTCGTAAAGGAATTTTCGGATTACCAATGAATCAGTAGTTGTTCATTGGGTGATGTTTTATTAACTCTCCAGTTTTGTAAATGGCAGTAATACTAACAATATTGTAAAATCTCTTCGGCAGCACTTCCCTAGCCTAGTACAGTGTCTCAATTAGTTACTTTCAAGAAATCAGAAAACTAGGATAAACGTTACTGCACATGATATATAAATAAAATAGTTATACACGATCTAACAGATATATATGGGCAAATTTTGACTTTATCAAGATGAATAACGAAGGGATTATGCTCAAATTAACGGCCATATATGAGAAGTTAAAGTCCTAGCCACCATTTGGTTATAATTTTAACAGAAGAATATCGACAGCAACTTTGTAAGCGACGCGAAGAGTGACTATTGCTGAAATAGAAAACGGTTTCATGGTTATCAACGACTTTACTAGATACCCCGGAACAATCTTTTACAAAGTTGAAACTGTTTTAAAGATTCGGACGACGTCACCAGGAGCCCAAAAGCTTCAAAGCAACAAAAAGAGGACCCCAACGTTCTTAGAAGGATGGGGGAGGGGAGGGTATCCATTTAGACGAATTTAACAAAGCCCATGTCAAAGCTTGTCTAGGACTGTTCTGTGATAATGATGAAGGCGAATAAGGCCGTCAACGATATATTTCCATGACTAGGCTCATTCTTCTTGGCCGCCTCACAGATAAGCACCTGCAGTGTTTCACCAAGATCTCGAGGCTTTTGAAAACTGGCAAAATTCTTCCTCCAAAAATGTTTTTCTAGTGAGGCGAGTTCATTTCGCCTTTCTAATTTCCGCTAAAACAAAGGCTCACCAAGAAGGACTACTTTGACCTCCTCAAGAATATTGTCGTCACATCAATGTAAATGGTCTAGGTGGGGCCTGAATTTGTTTCAAAATTATCCGAGATAATGTTCCAGTTTTCTTGACCGCCGAGACCTCAAAACCAGCTCCCCTGATATGAACCCCTCAGACTTCTTGTCCTAGAGGAGAATGAGAGGGCAACCATTTTGCCAAGTCCCATCCCTCTGTGAAGTCCTGAAGGACAGTATCGTGCGTGAAGCCATGAAGCTGAATCCTCTTAAATATCACAAACACCTATGCCAGCCACAAGTACAGTACCAAACCCGTGATTAGGAGTGACTGCGGCTGAATCAAATAAAATGTTACGTTCATGTTTATATTGTTCAATAAAGGCCGTAGACATTGAGCATATTACCCTCCTTATTGATCTTGATTATGACTTATCTGTTAGATCTTGTAGAACCCGATCTTTGAAGCTCCATTAAATGTAGTATCGAAAACCAATAACAATTTGGATCCCAGAACCGATACTAAAATATTGATATTGTAAAATTGAATTAATGAATGTTTATTATGTATTTGCTCGTGTAGTAATTCGAGTATTTATCACTAGAATTGTAAATCCTCAGCATTTTTAATTTCTCCAAGTAGAAATATTATGAGCATACTGAATACAAAATAGCAAATGCTTAATCAATTTATAATGCCCCTTCATGTAAATCTTGAGGGACCTCAAGTACCATATTTTGAGACCTACTGTATGAATTTATTTATGCAAGAAAAATTGTAATGTTTCTTGAATTCAAAATATTTTTAAAAGAAATCATGGATATTATGGAAAATAACTTTTAAAACAAATTAATGTGGCATTCGAACGGGTCACTTTAGTGGGAAAGACGGAGAGTGAAGATGAGTGATTTGATTAATTTTAAACGGCTTTATTTTGCCAACCAAGAAATACTGGATTAAGGGAGATGCCATTTGAAGACTTGATATCAACACCAATTATAATAAGGATAAATTGTGATGCAATATAAAAAAACATGTTGTCTAAATCACCTGAGTTGTCACTTTAAGAAGCTATATCCATTTACCGAAGCGAAAAAAAGGGTAAATTCCATGAGGAGGCTTTAGCATAACAATCAAGTTCGATATCAAGTATAAAAACAAATCATAAAAAGGTATTCCAAAATAGGAAGGATCTAAGGAGTTTCTTGGCCTTAGTCAATCAATTGAGTCCATTTTTATCAAAGATAAGTCATTATCTCTCAAAAGTTGAATTGAAATGGACTACTAACCATACCTTATCCATGGATAAATTAACCAAAATGTTGACTTTGCCATCTGTATTAGCACCATAAGGATCGAAATTAGGAACAGGCATTGAGACAGATGCATAAGAAATTAATGGTTTAGAATATGTGTTACGTCAAAAGCATACAAAGCGATGGAAGTTAATAAATTGTGGATCTCGATTTTTGTTTAGTGCAGAGACAAGGTATGCTATAATCGAATTGAAGAGCTTTGGAATTTTACGGGCTATTAAAAAGTGCCATATATTTTTGTCTGGATTACATACATTTATGGTTATAACTATTCATAAACCTATTATCTCTATTTTAAATAGTTACACTATAGATATGGTTCAAAATGCGGGATTGATCCTGTATAAACTTAAGATGTCCATGTATCAATATAAGGCGAAATGGAGGAAAGGAAAGGGTCCTGAGATCCTGGACGCATAATAAGGGCACCTGTGTCATCTGCAGAAATTAATGAAATTTTTGAAGCTGAATAGACAAAGTAATACGCATTGCAATGATTAGAGTAAGTCAATCGGAAGAAGAAAAGAAAATAGTTGATCCATTAGTAGAAGATATTTGTGAAGAGACTTTAAGAGTATATTAACCTAGTAAATAGAATTGAAAGTAATGTCATTGGAGATGGAGGGAAGCCTTAGATGAAAATCTTACCTGAATTGAGCAGTGAGGGAGGACTTGTGTTATATAAAAATCGTTTGATAATTCCAAAAGGTAACCGGAAAGAGATTTATTATAGGGTTCATTATAAACCTGATATAGTTTATGATGTAAGCCATACATAGAAGAATTTAAGAGAATTCCTAATTCTAAGGATGTAATTGTAGTGTGGAGGAATATATTTTCAGAGACTGGAATTCCTACAAAGTTGAGGACGGGTCAAGGTCCACAGTTTAATTTTAAAGAATTTAAGGGAGTTTTTGAAAAGATGGAACATAACATTGGGACCATTATCTCTTCATTTTCAGTTTATACTATTAAAAGCGTAGCTATAATTCCCGGAAAATTCCTCCACCTATGCATTCCCCACACTGAATTCCCACCTATATTAATAAACCAATTTCAATTACATATTACCTATTCAATGGATTTGGGGGTAGATCATTTCTTTCCCTAACTTTTGGGTATTTCTCCCAATAGTTTCAATTGAGGTAAGATTAGGAGCAACATCTTCATCTACATTTCTTAATTCTTTGAATATAATTTGCTGTTATTTCAATGTTTTATAAATTTGCTGTAGATCGTTTCTTTCTTTTAAATATTGAATGCCATAATGGTGGTCACTTGTGCCTCACTTTACAATGGAACCCGTGAATGATCGTTGATTTGTTCAATAAATTCTTCGTTTGTTCAAAGAAGAATATATCGGGATTGTAACCAAAGTATTGCTACTATTTTACATGATTGTGAGAATCGTTAAAATTTTGATTATTTACGAGCATCTTTTTTATTATCTCATGTTTATATTTGCTGTTAAGTTAGAAAATATATATAAAATACACTAAATAGGAAATAAAATTGCAAAAAATCGACTTACTTTATTTTTTATCCTTTTAGTAGAAATTGGTTTATTAATATAGGTGAGAATTCAGCAGGGGGGGATTCTCCAAGTGGGAATTTTCCAATACCCATTTGTATATTATAGCTAATATTTCTTTATAGAAATATATATAATGACCAATATTTATATACAGGGTAGGACAGCAAAACGTGGACTCTTAATTAATGTTGGCTGTAAAAAGCCTTAGTGATCATTTTTTGAATTTATTTTTCCCTCTCCTTTTAACATAAACAAACTATACTAATCATACAGCCATTTCATCATCATGAGCGAACAACAAGAAAAAAGGAAGCACATCTCAGATCTCTTAGATGCTAAAGTTGATGTGATGATGTATAAAGAGTAATACTTGAATGCTTTAAGTCCAGTTTTATCTCAGTTATTTTACTCCACTTGCCTTTAAGTCATATCAAACTATGACTTGAATAAAACACGAGAAAGATTCAAGTTATTCAAGAGATATCATGTCAACCAAAAGCCTAGTGAACAATGCTCTATCTATGCCTTAAATATATGTACCAAACCTTGCATAACGTCATGTATGTAGGCAGTTGAAATGATGCACAATTTACATATATATATATATATATATTTCAAATAGTTTATTATTCCTATGTAAATGGTGTACCCTGGCTTGAGGGATCAGAAGAACAAAATTTAGGTTATGATGAGAAGAAAGGAGAATCCTTCATGATATGACAAAGAATCCTTCTGTAAGCCTCCGTTACTTCCCTTCAAATCCTAACGCAAATGATTGATATTCTAGCATCATAAATCTGTCTCTGCCTAAGTAGTTATTACATATGAAAGATAATTAAGGTTTTACAGAACTAATATTAGTTCAAATAATCCTTTCTCAAGGAGGATTCACTGATTTTATTTTTAGATTATTATACATTCTTTGAAACTTTCAAAATTAATTCCACAATTTATTGAAACCTAACTAAAAAATGAATGAAGCACCCTCCCTTAAAAATGGGACACAGTAAGTATATGATCAATTAAGTATGTATAAGAGGGTGGAACTTACTCATGAGGCTTGCAACTCAATTTGAACACACAATCACTGGATAAAAAGTACTATTTAGAGTATCATTTATTCCCTGAGAATTTGAATTGGATTCCATGCAAATATTCGAGGACTCGAATGAATTATTCAAGGACTTCTGAACAATAACTTGAGACTCGAATTGGAATTGTGTTAAAAGAAAAAAACCTATATATAAAGCGGTGTTGATAATTTTTGGTACTAAGGCCCACACCCCTCCCAAAGTATGAAAGCTAGTAACGTCCCCACACACAACACACAAGATATTAACGTGATATTTGAGTCTCTGGGTTGGGTAAACACCGTCAAGGAAGTAACGAAAGGCATTTAAAAACGAGTAAAAAGTATTTTTGGGTTTATAATTTCTACTTTCTACTTATATTGACGATTTTTTCCCCCTATTATTAGTGTGTTCAATGTTTGCTTTTTCTTTGATTGATCATGTACAAGCATATAATTATGCTTCCCACCTTTTTCAAATATTGAGGACTATAATCATAAATCTCCCTATAATAACATTGGGGAGATCTATCGTTTTAGAGAGCTTTATTACTGACAAAAGAGTATGAGCGCAGGAGTCAATAAATAATGAATTTGAATGATCCCTATTAACACAACTATACAGTCAATTGTGAAAACACTTCTTTTTTCTTATAAATATGAAACGATATACATGGTGGTCCAGAATTAAAGTCTCATTAACTCTAACGCCATGAGTATTGTGGATACAGATGTCATTACTCAAGTCAGAAATATTGCAACAACAGCATGAGACCCCCACCACACTACAATTGGTGTGCAAGAATAGTTCAAAGACAATTTGAAGCACTTTTGGCCCTCCCCTCATCTTAACTCTGTAGACTTTACAAAATAAGGGGGGAGGGGAATCAGTTTTCAGGCTCAGCAAGGACTCACTGATGATAACCGCTTGAGTGTCATATTCCAAGTTGTTCAGAACAAGGAGAAGTATATTAAATTAGATATTGGCCCATAGGCTGTGGTGCATAGAGCTGGTTTTGTTGTGACATGACAAGTCCGAGTTCAACAACATGTATTAAAGGATTCCAAATCAGTCCAAGAGATAGAGAAAACAGATGGAGGAGACTCAGAAAATAGTTACTGAGAGTAACTCGTCTGCCAGGACATTTATAGGTGAGTACAAAGACTACTTCTTATATTCAAAACGGGGGTTATAATAATAGAAGAGATTGAGAGGAAGGGAAACGACTTAGTTGTAATACGATTTTTTTTCCCTTTTTATTCTAAGAGCGCGAGGAGAAGGCGGGAGCAATACATATGTTACTACTGAATCAAGAGCCTTGTTAAGGTTGGCTGCCTCTTATATAATTTTGGAGGGATAAAATTAATTAAACGAAAAGAACCTTCCACATTTAAAATATAATTTGTATACGGAAAAATATCATTATTATATTGAAATAAGAGTATAGTTATATATTATGCCTTTTTAAATCAATTTAGAAAAGAATATGCAATAATTATTCTTTTAGAGAAAGATGTTAACACCCCTACGATCTATTAGATCATGAACAACTAGAATGAAGTATTTTATATCACAAAACCTCCACCTAAAGTCAAAATGTTGTATGTCAGTTTGTTCCAAAGTTATGGTCGATTATGATTTTTTGAGCGTTTTGTGTTACCTTGACCTTTCATAATGTAATGACATCTTACTGAGACCATATGTAATCTTCGTACTAAGTTTGATCAAAATCAATCCGTGACATTTGCCGTAATCCTCGGGACGAACAATCAAACAGAGGCAAAAACATAACTTCTGTTCAACTTATTAGGCAGAGATAATAAAGAAGAAAGAGCTCACGTATAAACCGTTTTTCCTTTTCTAATTGGTATACTCAAGTTTTTCTTTACATAGATCCCTTCCTTTAGCGGTGATACATAATATATGTATCACTGCTAAATAAAAATAAAAGAAACAGAAAATGAACGGTTAGCAGTCATGGCATTTTGTTATATCAGCTGCAAGGAGCTGTTAGAGGATGGAAATAATCACAAATCCAACCCTTTAAAAACAAGGACAAATTACTCTCCGTCTTTCATCAGCATAGACACTTGTTATTACTTTATACTTAGATGTTCTATCCTAAAGAATTAAAGGACTATAACAACAACCTAAGAAAAAATCATGTTCAGATGATAAAATCTGGAAAACCCCTTCAACTTTCTATTTTTATTAACCTTTATCTATGGGACAATATTAAGCCTTTTTTCGAGAGTTTATAATTCTGGATACCCCTGTATGCATATTAGAAAGAATTTAATTATTATATTTTATCTCAGTTGTTCAATTATTTTAGTCCCTTTTCGTTTGAGTATCTCTATTACCATCCTTTCAAATATATACATGCACATGCTCACTTTTTTTAATGTATTCAAGTCATTTGTTGGAAGGGAAGATATGGTGCGGTAGCATCACTTCTTAATTGCTGAGGGTTGGTTTAACATATAAACACTTTAAATCAAAATTTCTACATCTTTCTGCTATTATTTGAATATATTTAGAGATGATACCAGTATATAGCTTTACCATAAACTAAACCTGAATACAATATGGTAAATAATATAACTATATAGTAAAAAAATTCTAATTTGAGGTGGAAATGAAGAAAATTGGACCCGTAATAATAGTTTGTTGAAAAAGTAATTTTGTGCTTTCCCGCCTTTTTTTAAACTAAGTATATTTTATTCATTATTGGTCTCAACAGATCATACGATACGTGTTGTACAGATGTGAATATATACTATAAACGCTTTTAGGAAACTATTGCAATTGGTTGGTTCAGTCACAATTATTTTTGTCGAGTATGGAGCCCTCAAAGAAAGAAACTCGCCATATTTTATATTTTCAGTACTTGAAGGAAAAAACACGTCGAATTAGCGATGTGTAAAGGGGATGCTGTTCTTTCAATTCATATTGCACAACAGTGGCTGAAGTAATTTTCTTCTGGTATAGTTGAAATGAATGATGTACCACAAAATGGCAGGTATATCGTCGAAAATGTCGATAATTTTATGGGAAATATTGAGATAGACCATCATTTTAGTAGTCATAGTGTCGCTCAGGAGCTGAACATCGATCATAAAATCGTTTTCAACTATTTTCAGACTTCATAAGGAAGGCAGTATGAAGTTTGACTCTCTTTGGAAACAAGTTATTTAACAGAACTGGGCATACTTGGGTTAAATTGCATGATTGGAACACTTCTTACAAATAATTAAAATAAAGCGAAATAACGAAATTACTTTTTCTAAACCTAATTTTTGAGCAGAATATAACTAAATCTTGGAATGATTAACTTTCAATGTACATTAAGTTAAATAACCTAGATCTAAATATGTGTACCTTGTACAATGATGGAACTAGTTTTCTTGTTCCTAAACAACCCAATATTGAGAATAAAAAAATAAACCCATTTTTCCTGAGTAATAAACTAAAACACATCCCTACAATTAACATTGAGCTACCTTCTTGAATTTTGTGCTGCTCATTCAACAACGAAAATACCTTCTTCATTTTCCTAGTTTTGTCTCAAATATTATACAGGGCGTTAAGATCAAATCCGTACTTGCGTGCACCGGCGATTTTGTTATGATGCCGATGTCTGCTGCCGTCTTTTTTAGTTGGCTGATACGATGTTCTATAAACAAACTTAAGGGAAGTTTTGGGCATCATAGTGACAGCTGCTCCAGTTATAAAGAAATTAATTTTATAGAGAAGGAACTCTGTTGTACTATAACGATGATTTTTGTTCACAACAACATGGATATTTCAAATTTGGAGGTTTGAAATGAGACTGCACCCCAATGCAGATCGTGCAATAGATTTTTAAGGCTCTTCTGGAGACTGATGACACCACAGGTCGCTAAGATTTCATTTGGGAGAAATATGCCCCCCCCCACCCCCAATCCAGCATTCTAGATTTTAATCTGATGGATTATTTTATCTGGACCTCTATATTCAATGTAAAACATATCATACCATCAAGGACTCTCTGATTACCTCCATGAAGGAGACTATGGCCAACCTGGCAAGGAACACCCTTGCCAATGCCCAAAATATGGATTGGAAATCATTGCAGCTAATAGTCATTGTAAAATAGTCACAATTTATCTCAATGAATGCAACACTGCATTGCAGATAGGATTTTAAATTCGCGTAGTATTACTTTACACTGAATAAATATAGCAGATTGAAGTAGGCATACTGTTGCTTCTGAAATATGAAAATATTGCCTTTGAAAAAGAACAAATTGCCAAATCAAAATCTTCATCTATGCTTACTCTGAAAAAATTACTCAACACATTTTTAGTTTATTATTTTATTTTTTTACTAATAACACATATTTGCAAAAACTTTCCTCAAAATTCAGTTTTCTAAAAATGTAGGTATCACTGGAATAGATGTAATACATTTTGAATGTTTCAAATGTTACTTAAAACTAATTTCAGATACTTCATTGATGAAAAAGAAACTCACTGTACCTGTATAAAATCTTGTACATCTTTGTTTCTAATTAATTCCCTTCATTACTTATTAATCCTTATAAATTATTAAGAGATTTGACAATATTTTTTTTCAATAAAAATTTTTGTTGAAAAAGGGATCCATTTAGTTTTTTTTTTTTTAACTAAACACACGACGGAAAAATTCAACTTAATATTAATATAACATACCATTATCAAATACATCTATAACTGATTAAAAAAAAAAGACAAAAAGAAACGAAAAGACATACAAAAGAGGGAAAACAAAACTGGTAGACCGGCTGGCTAGAGTTCTGATAAAAAAGTTACTATTGTGGTTGAACATAGCCAAGAATAGATAATTTCTTAAATTTTTTTGATAAATAATTGTTTGTAAATATTATAGTCAACTGTAGAAGTACTATCAACTGTCTGTCAACGAAATCCTCGAGTCCTGGCATCTTTATTGTCGGGCCATAGTCCGGATAAAGTATAATTTAGTTATAAATTAGTTATGAGTGTGTCTGTTTTTAAGTGAGTTCCAGTTGTCAGTAGCATACCCACCAACCA